>NW_027500003.1:0-113369 GCF_021521415.1 Bidens hawaiensis | reverse complement strand
GAATCAGGGATGAGATTTTTTCTATCAATCGATGAAAAGATGCGGAAGATATAAGACTATTAGGTTTTGAAAAGTCCACTTGAAACCTTGAACCGCCAGATGATAAAAAAACACATGGTAGTTAGGTCATGATAAAAACCCCAATAAAACCCTCCACGTATTCTAAATGGGTACTGAGTACCCGTAATACCAGTACCTAAAATCAGTAAATTTGAATAATTGTACTAATACGGAATAGACGGGTATGGGTGCAGGTACATGCAAGGATACAAAAGCCGTTAGGCGGACCTTAGACGACGGACTTGGTAGTTTGGATATTATATATGTGTCAAATATCATAGGTTTACTAATATTTATAACAAAATAGGTGAATGTCATTATAAATAAGAAAAATACATTTTTAAATAATAAATTATTTCTAAAAAATGTTAATTACGAATTGTGTTTTATTTTTTAAAGTTAAAATCGGCCCAAGTTCATCGATTAGATGCGATTCTGGCTAAGGTTGAATGTCTTTGATCGATTCTTATTAATTAGGCGGAGTTAAAGAAACTTGTCTCGGCGAAATACATTGTAGCCACTCGGTCTTCTAAACCTGCTTTTACAACATTGGATACATGTACCGGTACCGAACAGGTATGAATATGTGTATTCGGGAAAAAAATCTCATCCCTCGAGGGTTGTGACCATTACAGTTTTTTTCCACATGGCAACCAACTTTTTTTTTTGAATAGTTAATTTTTTCCACACCTTATTTTATATCTATATCTCAGTTAACACTAGAACACACAACCATTTGACTGAAAGTAACATACATTTATTATTAAATCAAGCTAATGATTATACGTGGCAAACAACTTAAACCCCTTACAAACCTATCCCTAAATTCTAAACTAAACCTGAAGGCTAGACCAAGATTTTTTTTAAATGGAGATGTTAGTTAAGCATTTTGTTTTTTATTTTTTTTGGTCTTATAATTTCTCAATTATTTTTATGATTTGTTTAAGGTTTTTTCTTACAAAAATATTATGACGTAGGTGATCGAGAGTGTTCCAGAAGGATGTGAGAAAACAATTGAGGGTTAGGAAGGGGTTCTCTAGATTCTCACGTTTTTGAAACCTTTAGTTGGGAAATATCGTCCACAACATTCTAGTGTCCCAGCCCACTCATGTGGACTTTGTTTGTCTATTACCTAACATGACAAAAAAACGTTTAGTTAGTAGCCACATGTTCCAATTTCTTATCTTTAAGACTTTAACGATGAAAAAATGGTGTACATAAAATTCGGGCAGGTCTTTATCTTATTAAAAGAAAAAAACCCTTCTAATTTAAATAAAGAACTCTCTCAAACAGTATCTCAACGTATTTGTTGATTGATTGCAGTTGAGGTAGAAGCAAAAATGGCCTCTAATCGGCAACTGCAAGTTTTAGAAAAATGCGGTATCTCACCACCGCCCAAAACCGTCGGCGAAAGATCAGTGGCGCTTACTCTCTTTGACACCGTATGGATCCTTTTCCATCCAATTCATCAGCTTCTATTTTACGATTTCCCTCATCCCAAATCCCATTTCGTCGAAACAATTATTCCAACGCTCAAACACTCGTTGTCCATAACGCTTCAACACTTCTTCCCATTTGCGGGTAACTTGATCTTCTTTCCAGCCGCAAATGACTCAGACGTTCCTAGAAAACCCGAAATCCGTTACGTAGAAGGAGACTCGCTCGCCTTTACTCTCGCAGAATGCGATCTTGATTACAACCAACTCAAACAAAACCATCCGCGGGAATGTAACAAGTTTTTCCCACTTGTACCGCTACTAGAAACACCGTTTAAAGAAAATGGTGTTGTGAAAATCCCGGTTTTTTCGATTCAAGTTACGGTATTTCCTAACTCAGGGTTTACGATCGGGCTCACGAATCATCACTCGCTTTGTGACGCACGAACAAGGTATGATTTCTTGATGGCGTGGACTTCGATATACAAACATGGTACGGATGAGTTGTTCTTAGCTCGTGGATCGCTTCCGTTTTATGATAGGGTTATCGAGTACCCGAGTTCTTTAGATGATTTTTTCTTCAGTTTACCGCCGATTAAATCTATTAATGAAAGCTACAGAGTACCTCAGCTTGATCCCGAAACGGATAAACTTCGATACACATTAGTTTTGACTCGGTCACAGATCAATAGGCTAAAGAAATGGGTGTTGGATCAGCTGCCAACACTGGAATATGTATCATCTTTTGTTGTAGGATGTGGTTTTGTGTGGAGTTGTATAGCGAAATCGCGTGTTCAAGTTGAAGGAGCGAAGGGCGAGTATGAAGTGGAACGGTTTGCGTGTGTTGCCGACTGGAGGACTCGATTAAATCCACCGGTTCCTCAAACTTATTTTGGTAATTGCGTGGGGCCGTGTGTGGCGACGACGAAAACAGCCTTAATTACACGAAGCAACGGGTTTCCAACGGCGGTTGAGTTAATAGGGACGGCTATAAGGGAAACTGTAAACAGTAAACAAGGATTGGCTAAAGATTCTATGTCATGGATAGAGAAACTCATGATACAAGTCCCCACAATGGGTGTGGCTGGAACACCAAAACTCAATGTTTACGACATCGATTTTGGATGGGGAAAGATGGAAAAGTACGAGACTATATCGCTTGAGTATGGCGATAATTTATCTGTTAATGTAAGCAAAGACTCCCCGGAAGATCTTGAGATTGGTTTGTGCCTTAGCCCTAAACAAATGGACGCGTTTATTTCTATATCCGAAAATGAACTAGAAAGCATACTTTCGCATAACCTATAATTCTTAATGTATTAATGTATAACTGTTTTACTTGTTTACAGTTTACATGCATTAGGGTAATAAGAGGTTTGTGACAAGGTCTACTTTATTTAATAAATTATTTGTTTTTGTTTACTTGCATTAGGGTAATAAGAGGTTGTGACGAGGTCTACTTTATGTAATAAACTTATTTGTTTTTTAACTACAAGTGTGACAGCTCATTAACATTTTGTACGTTAAGACAAACAGACACCCTTTAGGGGTTTTTGGGTGAGCTTCTAAAACTTTTTTTTTCTTTTTGTTATTTGTTTATTGAAAAACAAAATGTGTTTGGTAAAACCAGTGTTTTGAAACCCGGCCCTGCCTGGCCGGACCGGTCCTCCGACCGGGACTCGGTCTCTATACTGGGTCGGGTCAGGTATTCAGGCCATTTTCTAAAAACCCGGCCGGGTTTTGCGGGTGGTGGTCAGCCCGGACCCGGCGACCCGACGGGTGAACCGGCAACATGCAATTCCGACTATAATTCCAGCCACAATTCCGGCCGTTGTTCATCCGCCACCTCTCAAAATAAGCAGGTTTGTGAAAGAGAAAAAGAAATAGGGGTGTGTTTTAATCTTATATTTATTTATTTATTTATAATGTAAATAACTTTACACACGGTTCTAACCTAACCTCCCATTTTCAATTTATTATTCACTTATTATTATTATATTACATATTAGTTTTGTTTATATATGTTTTAATTATATATATATATGGCGTTATCCGGGTCAAATACCGGTCCGCCCTTCCAGGTCGGTCCGACCTTTGACCCGGTAAAGTGTCCGGGTCAACGTCCGGGCCGGGTGTGAAAACATTGGGTAAAACTCCTTCAAAAGCTTTAAAATGAAGCTTTTTTAAAAGTGGTTTTTGTTTTTCAAAAAACAAATAAACAAAAAAACAAATATAAAAGCTCACTCACACTCATGTCATGTGATGAGTTGGCTTTCAAATAATTTTAACTAGTAGATTCTTTGACGCGTTGCGCTATGGTTGTCTTACGCATGCAACTTATTTACTGGTTTACTCAAGTTATAGATTTGCAATTAAACCGGGTATGAGGTTGAAGATATTGCTTAAAATAAACGCGCTACTAAGGCTATTCTCTATGGTGGGGGCATCGAAGCCCCTCCACAGTGTCACGTAATCGCCACTAAAGAAACGGGGCTTCAAAGCCCTTATTTATAATGTCCTGCTGTGGTTTAAAGCCTCTTGGACACCCTCCTTATATATATATATGTGTGTGTGTGTGTGTGTGAGAGAGAGAGAGAGAACGGCACCGGTCGTACCAAGGTCGCCCCCTTTCCGCACACAACATGACCGCTCCCAACTGCGGTGTTCCGCATCCCTAAGATATGTGCGACCATAAGGTGGAGTCTAAAAGAGCAAAGAAGTATGTTGTCAAGAGTAAAAATTGTAGTTTGTCACTTTAGTTTTCCTTGATGAATGATGTACTTGTATAGTTTTATAGTGGGCTTCCAATCTTAACAACCAATCAGTAGCCACAACAAATTTGTTTTTTTAATAGCAAAAATCTAAAACTCTGAGGACTAAACATGCAAATATCATAAGTATACTCTAGCATTTAGTTTTCCGTTATAATAATAATAATAATAATAATAATAATAATAATAATAATAATAATAATAACTGATTATATTTTTCACTAAAGTCCTCAACATATAATTTTTGTTTGAAAAGCTAGTAAATTAAATTTGTATGTTAAAGACACTAAAAATATCTAAATTACACGAATTCTGATATTTTTTAAATAACGACTTGCAAATATTTATCAAGCCACGTGACATATTAATACGAAGGTGCAGTTGGGGACTGGTGGTGTGAATGGCCACAAATTCAAGTGGAGCAAGTCAGGTGGTCCAATTCACGCACACTTGGTTTGACCTGATACAAAGGCGTGGTCTAACACTGGTTGCTAAATTGGAGCAACGGGATTAGTGGGGCCCTTTGACTTCATATGAATCATTTAATTTATTTTTCGTTATAATATTCACATTATTAAAAAATAAGCATGGTTAATGTTTTGTTAACCTAAGTTTATTATTAGTAACAAAACTGAAAGTTGAAATTAACATAAGTTAGATTGTTACCAAGGGTGGGATTATTAAAATGTTGCACGTTACGTCCTTTTTCACTAACCCAGTTAGATTTTTTCGTTAACTCTCATCACAAGGGATGCACGTGAGGGTAAAAACGTAATTTCCCCTCCCAGATCATTTCCCCCCTTTTATAACACCCCCCGTCTTTTCATTCTCATTTTTAATCCTTCATCTTCTTCACCTCTTTGTCTTCTCCGACGCTCATCTTCCACGATCATCATCATCGATCATCTATTCCATCTAAAAATGACCTGGGAAATACGCGAAACTGGGGAAGATTATGATGTTGACCTAATATACGGTAATGGCTTACTGAAATTACTATTTTTGTCTTTGATAATTAGTTTTTTATTGGGCATTTTACTTACAAAGTTATGGTATTTTGCAGCTGGTTATCCAAATATTTTTAGCTTAAAGATCCATCATGGTGGTCGATTGACTAGTCCTCCAAATCACACATATGTAGGAGGCACTTTTAATTTCGTGGACATGATTGACATTGACAGGTTCTCCATTCACGAAGTTAGTGAAATGATGAATGTGTTAGGGTATTCCACTGTTGATATTATCTTATATCAATTTTTACATCCTGAGAAAGTATTAGATGATGGTCTTGAAGACCTGTGTAGCGACCAAGATGTGCTGAGGTTAGCTACACATGTGGAACATTATAAGCTCATTAATGTATATACTCAACATGGGGTTAAAGATATTAACGAGTTTTGGTCTTCACCTAAGCCAAAAAAGGCATATCATTGTCTATTGAAGAAATTGATGAGCTTGGACCTTATGCTATTGTCCCTGTTATGCAGCCGAGTGGTGCTGGGAAGTCTATTGATTTTGGGCAGTCAAGTGGTGCTGGGAAGTCAATTGATTTTGGGCAGTCAAGTGGTGTTGGGAGGTCAATTGATTTTGGGCAGTCAAGTGGTGTTGGGAGTTCAATTGATTTTGGGCAGTCAAGTGGTGTTGGATTAGAGGTGGATGTTGGGTTAAAGGGTGATGAGGTGGATGTTGGGTTAAAGGGTGATGATGTAGATGTTGGGCAACAGGTTGATAGTGGACTAGATGTTGATAGGCTAGATGTTGATTGTAGGGTAGAAGGTGATAGTGGACTAGATGTTGATGTAGATGTTAGGCAACAAGTTGTTGGGCCAGAGGGTGATTATGGGCTAGATGTTGATATTGGGCCGGAGGTTGATGTTAGAGCAGATGTTGGGCTAGATGTTGATATTGGGCCAGAGGTTGATGTTAGGTTGATGTTAGTGCATATGTTGGGCTAGATGTTGGGCCAGAGGGTGAAGGTGGGCTAGATGGTGATATTGGGCCAGATGGTGAGGATGAGGATGTTGTGCTACAGAGTGAGGTTGATAGTGATATTGAGGGTGGGGTTGAGACTGATAGTGAGGGTGAATATGATAGTGATGATAGTGACTTTAAAGGTAATTTATGTGAGGATGATAGTGATAGTGATAGTGACTTCAATGTGAAAATAAAGGTTGTGCATAAGGGTGACAATGATAGTGATATTGATTTTAGAGGTGATGAGTGCAAAATTACCGATGATCTTGAAGTTGATATGAGGGAGTACACTAATAATGTTGACTTAGAAGTGAAAGATAAGAACCCTGACCCTAAAGATATAAATATACAAGATGAAATTATTGACAATGACAAAATACATAGTGGGTCAGAATCTGACGAGAATGAGACTGGTATTAGAAAATACCACTTGCATACTGTTAGAAGGGCAAATGCAAATAAGGATAAGGAATCTAGAGTCAACTTTTTCATAGGGCAAGAGTTTGGGACCAAGAAAGAAGTGAATTTGTTGGTTAAAAGACATTCAGTTAAAAGGAGGAGGAAGCTGTTTTTTGCAAAGGATGATAAAGTCAGATTAAGGGTACAATGTGGTGGTAATGTACCAGATTTTGATATTGATGATCATGGAGTGCATATTGACAGTCAACCAAAAGCCAAAGGACATGCTGGTAAAACAAAGAGAAGTGAAGGGGGTTCTTTAGAAAAAGGGAAACAAAAGGTTGTGGTAGGTAAGACTAAGGGCCCTATTAATATTGGTGGTAGGGGGAAAAAGACAGACCCAGACAAATTTCAATGTCCCTGATCAATGTTAGTTTCGAAACCAAAAGGTGTTGAATCTTGGGTGTTGAGAAGATTAAATAATGAGCATAAATGCCTTCAAACAAGGAAAGTTAGTGCTTGTACATCCACCTTTTTATCTTATCAAACAAGGCCCTTTGACTTCATATGAATCATTTAATTTATTTTTCGTTATAATATTCATATTATTAAAAAATAAGCGTGGTTAATGTTTTGTTTACCTAAGTTTATTATTAGTAACAAAACTGAAAGTTGAAATTAACATAAGTTAGATTGTTACCAAGGGTGGGATTATTAAAATCCAGTTTGCTAAATAATAAAGCTAAAGATTAATTAATACGTGAATGAGAAAATAAATAAGGAGGGAGTGAAGTCCGTGAAATAAACAATACATGTTAGTATAGTAACATACAATATATTTTGACCCGGTCTTTAATTAATAAAAGCAAATCATGGCTATTGTTTGTTCTATTTTATGTATGCTCGATCATGATGATGATTAATATGCTTCATTTTCTTAGAATAATGGAGACGACGATTCACGGGAGACATAAGTTTGCACCAGGAGGAGATTTTATTAGCCACATGCCAGATAACGTGGTAACAAATATTCTGGATCGATTGCCATTACAAGACGCAGTGAGGACTGACGTCTTATCAAAAACATGGAGGTTTAAGTGGACTATGCTTAGCCAACTTGTATTTGATGACAACTTCTTTGAGTGTTTACGAAAAACAAAAGCTAAAAATACTCAAGTGAAAGTTATAATTAGCAGACTTCTTCTTCATCTTAGGGGATCCATTACAAAGTGTGTCCTCCGGTAGACGAAGAATTGGATGTTGAAGATGATGATATCAATCATTGGATTTTGTTCTTGTCTAGAAAAGGAATTAAGGAGTTCATTCTCGAGCATTATAATGAAACACCATATAAGTTGCCTACCCATCTTTTCTCTTGTTTAGACTTGACACATTTGGAACTCGATACTTGTTGCTTCCGTCCTTCTCCGCCTAATTTTTATGGTTTTCCAAATCTATTGAGCTTAGATTTGTATTCACTATCTGAAGAAAGCAGTAATGTCTTTTGGGAGTTCATTACGAAGTGTCCCTTACTTGAGAGTTTGAAACTGGCTGTTGATCTTTCTTCAGACAAAATAAAAGTAGCCGGGATTGCAAAACTTGAAAATCTCAAAATACTATCTTTATATTATTGTGATCTTGACACTATGAATAAGCTTATGGCTTCTCTTCCAAAACTTCAAGAGCTTAAGTTGGATTTTATGGGTAGCAAGGTAATTAATGCGAAGTGAAGTCGTTGAAGTTTACTTTACAAAAACATAAGTCTCGTATTTTTCTAAATCTGATAACTAATAAGTAATAGTATTTGAAATAAGCTAATAACTCTTTTTTTTTTGTAGTTGACGGAAGGTGATGCTAAACATAGGTTTTCTACTGCATTTCCCAGTCTCAAGGCTCTTAAGTTATCAAGAATGTGTTTAGACGTTGGTTTGGAATTATCATGTACTTTTGAATTGATTAGGAGCTGCCCGAATCTGCAGACTCTTAAAATCACAACAAATAATTGGGTATGTAACTATGTATCATACTGCCTGTCTTATAAATTCATATATAGTTTTGTATCTGAATACTGGTGATTCTTTCAGGATGCTGGCCCGCCTCTACCGGTAGACTGCAATACAACGGAGCAGCTGCAGCTAAGAAGTGTGATGTTTAAATATTGTAAAGGTTCAGAGAACGAAGCATGTTTGTTAAAGTATATACTTGCATGCTCGCCTTTCTTAAAAAAGATTGTTATTCGTCCCCGCTCGCTCAATATGATTACGTCGGATGAAAGGTTGAAGTTTGCTAGTAAGTTGATGAAGCTGCATCGAGCTTCCCCTGTAGTTGATATCAATATATCCTAAATTTAGTTGTGTTAAACTTGCCTTTAATATCCTGCATATTTGTATGAATATATGGCCTTATTGTCCTTGAATTAATTAAGGTGACTTTTTGTTTCTTACTTTGGAATGCAAGATTAATAATTTTAAACTCATGTTGGGTTATGATATTACAATCTTGGAATGCAGAACTTGTATATATTCGTTATTTAAGTGAAACTTGTTTTTTTAATTATGGTCTTGAACTTATCGGTTATTAGTCAAGGTTTTAACATTCTACGTAGCTTAATGCCACTACCCACACTCACAAAACATGATTGATATAATCTTTCCTTTACCGTTGCACTTATTTCATCGGTAGTCGAACGTTATCATGTGCATATTTAAATTTCACACACCCCTTTTATCTGTTTTGGATGTTTTCACTTGATGTTCCTTATGCTCATGGAAATAGTTAGAGTTACGTGCTCGATCATTATGATATTTTAGGCCTGGTTATCCGGTCGACTGCGCATGCTTAATCAGGGAACAAGTGGCTATTATTACAGAAATCTCCTTGTAAATATCTTAGAGTTTTGATGTAACGAAATCTTTTTAAATCCGGTTGTAAGTGGCTAACTGGCTATTATAAGCAGAAATCTTTGACTAATATTTGGGAGCTTAACTTGCAGGTCGAATGGTTGTAAATTACAGTGAGTTTGTTGCAATGATGCAAAAGATATGCACAAGAAGTTTACTAATAATTAGTTACCATGGGAACCGGTATTATAGAGGTAAGGTACCAAAAAGACCCAAATACCCTTAAGTACTACCCGCGGGTCATAGAGGAACCTCTAATAGGCCACCCGCGGGGCATACGGATCACCCGCATATCATGATAGAGGAGGAACGTTCTCATACCACGCGCGGAAGCATTCCTACACCCTCAGAAGTCGTCTGCAGGACAGGATATCAGTCCGCCCGAACAACCAGGAGGAAGTGCCAGCTGGACAGCTGTCATTAACCAGTTATCACCTAGAAGAATATTCACGATTGTTACTTGAGGAATACGTGACCTACCAGCCAATGAGCAAAGGACACCTGGCCAAGTTGTTATAACCGTGAACATGGCCAGGAGGCGAGCCATCCTATCATTGGGCGACACGTGTCCAGGTTTTATACCTATGCACATGGGGCGTATAGCTCAACCTATCATAAAAGGACACGCGTCCAGGCGGTTATCGAAGATCTTCTAGAAGAGGACAGCTGGCCCAATCACCTTCCTACATCCTTCGACAATAAATACCTTGTCAAACGGTATGAGGTATTCATTCACTCACTTGCATTCTGACTACACTTAGTCTGTTTACTTCAGTACTTTCTCCATTTACGAACGTTACTGATTCTCACGCCGGATGGTGGTTACAGGAAGACCCCCCCCCCCCTCTTGTCCTTCCTGTAACGAGACTCACGGTGTTTGTTTTGCAGGTTCTGGTCATTGGACTTTGGGAAGTTACTCTCATATCTTAATAATAATTATCGTACTTTACCTTATGGATTCATTGGATCCAAGACCCATACCCGGGGATTGGATCCGTGTTTCTTCATTGGTGCCATCCGTTTTTAGTGTTAGAACTGCATAATTTTTTCACCGTTAGTTTTTTGGTTTGTTTGATATGAGTAAACTTCCTGAAGGGCCAACGGGAACTCCTGCACCCGATTCACATGTAACTAACACAGAAGCACCTCCGGATCTTAGTGTTTTTGCACGTATCACGACTCCAAGTGGTCGTGCTCTCGAACGTGTCCCTGCTCCAGGGTCACGAATCACTGAGGTAACACCTGGGGGTTTTACCCTAGAAAATGTTAGAGAACCAACTGGTCCCACTCCCACAAACATGGGACGTGCTTTGGCACCGGAAGGTTCCAATTTAGGTAATCAAAAACGAATTACGGAAGAGACTCATCGGAAACGGCCAGAATTGGATCTGGAAAATAATTCAGGCGTTTCTGATATGGCGAGATCTCATCAACGTAATTCTAGATCCAGCACCCCGTAACCGCAGCGGAAACGTAACGGGATGCGACAGACACCTCTGATATCAACCACATTGTTTATAAAGAAAACTGAATGCATTAATATACTTCAAATTACATTATCTTGTATTCCATTACCGTCTAGGTGATACACGCATCATACAATACGATACACAATTCTATTTGTTATAATGTATCCTAACATCCTGCACGCAAATCTTACACACATCAAGCACTTAGCACGTAAGCAATCACTTCATCTTAATTGTACCTGAAAAGCATGTGAGAAAACGGGTCAACTACGAATAGTTGGTGAGTTTCACAATTATAGTAAACCATGATAAATCCATATCATAATATAATATTATCTGGGGACACTGTTAACCCAGTACTGTACTCACTACGGGGACAATGTTAACCCGGAAACACTTCTAGGGACCCCTGGGGACACTGTTAACCCAGTACTGTACTCACTTCGGGGACAATGTTAACCCGGAAACACTTCTAAGGACCCCTGGGGACATTGTTAACCCAGTACTGTACTCACTCCGGGGGCAATGTTAACCCGGAAACACTTCTAAAGACATCTGGGGACACTGTTAACCTAGTCCTGTACCCATTCCGTACGATTCCCGTACAATCAAATATTTATAAATACACGCAAATCCATGCGTTCAGTATGTATTTAAACATTTCAATAGTAACATGCTTTCCGCCCCGGGAAAATATTTGAAAACAATTCAGAAAAAGGGGCTCGTGAAACTCACCTTAGCACATGCAAGCAGGTAACAACAATCGTTATCAATTAACGCGTCCAATCTGTAATATGATCCCTAAGATCGTTATTATACACTTATTGTTTATATAATCTTTTAACCGTATCAACTGGTACATCTGGGGACACTGTTAACCCAGCACCGTACCCGTTCTGGGGGCAAGGTTAACCCAGAAACACATCTCCGGACTCAGATTGTGATGTCGTTTAGAGTTCCATGGTCACAACTACTATTAGTCGTTTTTCTCGTTTTGCGTGCCTAGCACGGTTATCCGTTTTTATGTTTCAAAAATGAGTTTGGTCACACACGACCCGAAAATAGTGGTTGACTGATAATTTAATTAAAGATGTGAAATTATAGCTCGGTTTAGACGTCCCGATTGGCCGCGGGACCCGTTTCCGTCTTTGGCGTACCGGAAACTGTTAAAATAGGTTAAAATTACTCAAATCATCCGAATTATTTTCGGATGATTTATTTTTACTTGTCTAACTCATTTATATGAAAATAGTTCATTTTTAGGGTTTTTATACACTAGTCATCTCGCTTAAGCGAACTTCACCGGTTTACGCGTTTTAACTTTAAAAGTTTGATAATTAGCACAAATAATTATCCGTTTACTCTCGGATCTTGAAGTTTTTCACAAATCACTTTTTAACAGTGGGGAATTTTATAAAAATATTTCCAGAATTAATTCTTATATTTAAAATTTAGTTATCTATTTTTAAACACCATTTAAACACTAAATATGTCGTAAATACCAAACGATCTTAGAAAAATCCCAAATTTTTCCTGGATGTCCCCTGCCATCCACATAGTCCCCTGTAATTTTCCAGAACCAAAATCCCCTTTTTACATGCCATTTTCACTAAAACCGAGCTAGAATCCCTAGAACTCGTTTAACCGAAAAGCCTACTTAGACTTCTCCAACTGACCTCAAATTTTGTGTGTCACTTATACATGATATAAAAAGCTTATCTGCAATTTTCCAGAATTTTTCATGATATTTAACTATTTTTCACCATTTTTGGCCAAAACCGAGCATTTAATTTCCCAAATATTCCTTTTTTTTTCCAAAAATTACCAAAAATTCACAGAACTCTTATTTTCATGTGTAGAACATCCCTGAAAAATTTCATGACCTAACTCTAAACGACCAACAATCTGTCCAAAAACACATACACCGACATAAACCGAATATACCTTTCGTTTTCCGCCACTACAAGCTACAAACTCGTCTTTCCGCCTTATCTACCACTAAACACAGAGCCTACAAACAACATACCACAATACCAAGCAAGTTACACTCACGATCAAGCCATTTCTTTCATGGTTAAGGTTATGATACTAAAACAAGGATTTAACCGTAAAAATTCGTTTTTGATTCGTTTAACTCCTTTCTTGGACCAAGATCCCTTGTATAACCCGTATACATCACTTGATCATGCAAGAATCGGTTTTCATCTTTGAAACCTCATTTTCTTGCAAATAAACTCAAGAAACGAAGATGGAAACGTGATTAACTCGATTCTTTACCTTGTTTTCTTGCTACAAAAGCTCGGTTTTGGATCATGATCTTGTGGAGAGGAAAGGGAGAACATGGAATTGCTTGTAAAAAAGAAAAATAAAATGAAATGGGGTGAGGGGGTTGCGACCGGAAGTAGTGAGGGGGTGGGGTGGGACCCACCTCTTCATTCTTGGCCACTCATTTGGATATCGGATATCCGGATAATGTTTTGGATAATCTGGTTCAGTTCGTTTTTCGGTTAAATGTTAAATTTGGCTTAAAACGAGGTTAAAACGGTCGTTTTTCGGCTTAAAAACGAAATATATATAAAACCGATTTAAAAACTTAAACCATGACATTTGTTAACTTAAAACATCATAGTATTAATAATTGTGCATCTTTTTCGGCTTGATCGATCGTCTCTTGCTCGGTTTGGTAATAAAGGTTTCGTTTAACGTACCGACGTACCATTAAATCGAAATCCTTTTTCTATGCTTTAATTCACTTATCCCGAAGCTTTAATACTTTGTAAATATCGCTAAATATTATACATTTCGTCTATAATTGAACCCTCGATTCATTCGGGTTTCAATAACTATCGATCGATTGATCGCATATTCAATACCATGAATTATGTATTCACGTACAATCAATACAATGAACCATGTATTCTCGTACAATTACCATGGTAACTCATGTACCCGACATTACATATGACGTAACTAACGTCTACCGGTTAGGGTATACCTGGTTTCGTCGGAATCGTTACATTCTCCCCCCGTTAAGAAATTTCGTCCTCGAAATTTTACACGCCTACTATTCCCTTCCGAGAGAAGGGTGGGGGTTTTTCCTTCAGAATTTACCCTCGCGTTACCAGGTATAATCTGGTCCTCGCTGTGAATTCCACTTAATCTTAATTAATAAAGCTTGGTATGTCCAAACTGTTTAATTTTCCCGTCTACTATCTCTACGGAATTAGTTATGATATCAAGCATGTCTTCTATGAGTACCTCTATTACTAGTACTTTCGTTGCCTCATCGCTTAGGCACTTTTCAATCCGTATACATGGCAAAATATCCTGTATAGTACTTAGCCCCTAGAGTACTTTAATCGATAAACTAAATGACCAACCATGGAGATAGTTCTCATGGGGTCCAATTTATTAAGAAGCTATTTTCGGTTTTGCCAAACCTCATATCACCTCTTTCTAAGGTGATGCCTTAAAATGCCTTGTCACCTCTATTCAGGGACAATGGTTTCCTTTGAACGTTGGCATAAACCCTTTGCCAATCACGCGCTGCTTTCAACTTGTCTTAAATATTATAAATCCGATTGGTTGTTTCTCGAATCAATTAAAATCTTATGGCTTGATTGACGCTCATTTTCAATTTAACAAATTGGTGATAATGACTTCACCCATAAAAAGCTTCAAGCTCTCGATGCTTCCTTTCCCGCCTTCCAATAATGGAAGTAGGATGACTATTTTGATCTGAGATAATTGAAAATGGCACTCCACGACGAGATACCATTTCACCATCAGGAATTTGGGCAAGAATTCATTGTAATTTATTCCCACTATCATTGGCGAATTTTCTGTCGTTGTGGCGTTCCCTAGGGTTTTCGGTGTGCAGCCTTATCTCTTGCATAACTCAATATTCACCAACACACGTGACCATATCTTTCTCCAAGCTCGACCATTAATAAAAATCCTTTCAGATATCCGTATCATCAATAGTCAAATCCGATCCCGGATGTATGGATTATTTCGATCTATGCGCTTCGTCAATGATTAATTCACGAAGGTCACGGAGGGTCGGGATCCAAACCCGATTTTCGAAGTAGAGAATTTAGTCCACGCGCTGTTCGAAATTCTCCTCATTGCCGTAAGATTCCTTCTTTTCCAATTGTTCCTCTTTCAACGCCTCACGTTGAGCGACTCGAATCAGGTTCGAAGGTTCGACTGGACTATCATCCCCAGCACTCGCACTCACAATGACTTAACCCGATCTTTCTTACTCAAGGCATCGGCTACGATGTTAGCCTTGCCAGGGTGATAACGGATGTCACAGTCATAATCGCTTAACAACTCGACTCGTCTTCGTTGCCTCATATTCAGTTCCTTCTGACCAAATATGTGCTGCAAACTTTTGTGATCGGTGAAGATGGTGCACTTCGTATCGTAGAGACAATGTCTCCACATTTTAAGTGCGTAGATAATCGCTCCCAGTTCTAAGTCGTGAGTAGTGTAAATTTACTCGTGTACTTTTAACTGTCGGGAAGCATAGGCTATAACCTTAATATACTGCGTCAACACGCATCCTAACCCTTTACGCGATGCGTCACAATACGCGACAAAACCATCGTCTCCATCAGGGAGACTTAAAATCGGCGCTTGGCACAATTTTAATGGTTTCTATCTTATTTGGATCTTTGTGAAATCTTTGTTGTTTTACAACATGACCAAGGGATTATGCCTTCTTTATTCAAAATCACATTTTGAAAACTTCGCGTATAGCTCTTCTTGCTTTAACACTTCCACAATTTTTCTTAATCGTCGTTTGTAACATCCCGAAATTTCAAGATAATATTAACTATATTACTTAATAATAGAGGGAAAGTTTACTCGGGTTATCAGGAAATAAATAAAAGAATAGGAGTTGGTATGGGTCGGGCTGGTGTCGGGTAATGGACGTTGGTTATGGATTTGGATTAATTGAGATGGGTTAAATGAGAATGGGATTTCAGGGATATAAATACCCCCAAAACCCCAAAAATATCTTCATTTTACATCTATTTCTTCACACACTCAAAACACACATTCTAACCGATCGAGATTCGAAGCCGAGACCTGAGATTTTGTTGATAGATCTGAGTTGGTAAGGTAAGAACAAATCCAACAAAGCTAATATTACTGAAAATGGTTAGGATTGGATGGGTTAACCGGACCCGAAACCCAAACTGCCCAAATCGGACCCCTAAAACGTCGATTTTAGGCCGATTTGATGGTTGGGATTTGTAGGCGCCGATCATACGATTCCGTGGGTACCAAAATCGAGTTATTTGGCTAAGAAACGAAGGATTTATGGGCAAACAGATCTGCAGCGCGATAACTTCGCCTGCAAGATTAAGTTCGCCTGATGAACTTCGCCTTCAAGCGTAACTTCGCCTTCAAGCGTAACTTCGCCTACGGCCAAGTTCGCCTAAGGTTTAACTTCGCCTAAAGCCAAGTTCGCCTAAGGATAACTTCGCCTGAAGCCAAGTTCGCCTAAGGATAACTTCGCCTGAAGCCAAGTTCGCCTAAGGTTTAACTTCGCCTGAAGCTAAGTTCGCCCGAGGGTTAACTTCGCCTAAAGCCAAGTTTGATTAGAAAATAAAGTATAAAGCGATAAGTTAAAGTAAGCTAATACTAGGCCACCAGATTAGGTCAGACGAGTATTGATACGTGTAACTTGTACAGTTAGCCGAGCTCAGTTAAAGAGGGGATTTTCAGCTATCAGAAAAAGAAGCAGAATTCAGGTGAGTTTCTAGCCCCATTTATGTGTTACGTTTTCGGGGCTGTGTGCATACTCAATATGTTTGTTAATACACTTATCCTAAGAGATAAGTGTATGCCTTATATGGATAATGTGAAATGTATGAATGATTGCTTGATGGTACGTGAACGATCTTCGGATATTGCACGTACTGTCAGGTCGCAGCACTAAGAATAAGGTAAGTATGTTATGTAAGTTTATGCGTATGAGCATGATAGAGATAATAGAAGAAAGAAATGATAATGTATGGTTGTATGGTTGCGAAAAGGGAACCGAGCCCTAATAATACTCGAGGAATGTAGGGCATAATGCCCTTTATAACGTAAGATATGAAAGTAAGTTAATATAAAAGAAAGTAAGAAAGTATGGAAGTAAGAAAGTATGAATGAAAGGATATAATTTTATGTGTATGTCGTGTATGATATATGTGATAGATATGATTGATTGCATGACGGTACGTGAACGATCTTCGGATATTGCACGTACTGTCAGGATGTAAATAAAGATATTAATATTGTATGTAATGTGAGGATGATGTATAAACATTATGAATGGAAGCTTGTCGGTACGTGAACGATCTTCGGATATTGCACGTATCGTCAAGGGAAGTGATTAGCTCCTTACATGGATATTAAATAATAACTTATAGATAGTGTTCCTTATATGGATATATATAGAGTTCCTTCTATGGAAAGTATAATGTTCCTTCTATGGAAAGTATAGTGATCCTTCTATGGAAAGTATAATGTTCCTTCTATGGAAAGTATAGTGTTCATTCTATGGAAAGTATAGGGTTCCTTCTATGGAAAGTATAGGGTTCCTTCTATGGAAAGTATAGGGTTCCTTCTATGGATAGTAAAGTGTTCCTTCTATGGAAAGTATACAGAGTGTTCCTCCTATGGAAATTCTATATAGTATGGTAATGGTAAAGGTTCTTTTAATAGATATTACGTGATGATCCTCCTATGGATATTTATACGAGGTTAAGGTAGAAATATGTGTCTTCGGATACGTTAAGAAATATATGAGAATAAAATTGTATGTTGCCTGATTAACTAGAACTCACTCAGCGTAGCTGACTTTTAGTATGCACGCAGGTGAGCTGATTATAGAGTTAGCATGAGGATGACACACGGCATGGATTGAACGGCTGGCATCTGAAGAAAGAAGTAAAGATGTTTTAAATATAAAGTTTTGTGTTATGGTATCAAAGAAAAGATTTAATGTTTTGTAACCAATGATTGATGTTTTATATTCCGCGAAAAGTTTTAATAAACTCTGATTTGAAGAACTGTGTTTATGAGTAAATCCGACGCTAAAGTAGGGTCACCGGGTTCGGGGCCTTACAAGTTGGTATCAGAGCATAAGTTCGAGAGATTTAAGCATCCTATATGCTTAGACTCGAACAGAGAATGGGATTTAAGTAAGAAAACAAAGAAGATGCCAGTTCAAGAATGCCATGTGTCGCTCAAGCAAAAATCAGTAAAGGTAAGGTGTATGATTAAATGATATATGTTAATGAGAAAGAAAAGATACGTGAGCGATAAGGATAGAGGTAATTGATTGTTTGATTTGACTAACTGCTTAAGTAGAACCAGCACAAATAGACTCATAAAGGGAAGCGAATAGGACACGGAAAGCAACGTGATCAGCTAGTCACAGCTGGCCACTGTTATTACCTGTTAGCCTTGCTATCCTTGTACTAAATAGTTCCTTGAGTGATGATGTTTGTGTTGTCCCTTTAAGAATACTGATGGCAGGATCTAGAGAAGTTGTGGGAACTGGGGGTCGCACTGGACGTCGTGGCAGGCCTCGTCTTGTCCGGCAACCCTCGGCAGAAGAAGCTTCCCACACCGAAGATGAAGGGAGCGCCGCAGGAGGAGACCAGAACAACAACGAAGAAGTTCAACTTAGCCCTGCAGTTCAAGCAGCCATTGTTCAAGCTGTAGTTGCTGCTGTGAAGAACCTGAATCCCGAAGGATCTGCTGGAAGCCGTGAACGAACCATTGAAGGGGCAGGTGGTAATAATAGAAAGGATGACGAGAGGGAATGGGGTGACTCGAGTGAGGTAAAGTCTGTGAAAGATGATGATAGGAAGAGGGGCCGAGGCGGTTGCAACTATAAGTCCTTCAAAGGTTGTGACCCGCCTAAGCTGACTGGTTTAGGAGACGCAATCGCTACTCTTCAGTGGATAACCGCCATGGATAAGGTTATCCGCATTAGCGAGTGCCGTCCTGACCAAGCTGTCGGTTATGCCACTCAATCTTTTGAAGATGAGGCTATGTATTGGTGGGAGAGTGTGGAGCAGAGGAAGACCCGTGAAGAGATCAAGGCGATGAGTTGGAATGATCTAAAGGACATGGTGATGAAGAGGTTCTGCGCTGATACAGAAGTTGAAAGAGTGGAGATGAAGTTTCTAAATTTGAAAGCGGGAGAGATGACACAACGGGAGTATACTACTGAATTCAACCGCATGTCTAGGTTGGTACCTGACATGGTGAACACCGAAGCTAAAAGGATCAAGTGTTACGTAAGGGGACTTCCTTGGAATGTTCGCACTTTGGTTTAGTCTAGTAGGCCCGCAACATTTGACTCAGCCGTGGAATTGGCCGAGATGATTTATGAGGACCTTGCCAACTGTGAAGGGGAGAAGATGGAACCGAAGAAAAAGAACCCAACCCCAGAACCAGAGGAAGCCAATGAAGTGGATCCACGCAAAAAGAAGGCAAGGCAAGAGGGGTTCACTGCTTGTGAAAAATGTGGGAAGAGACACCCCGGAGAGTGCAGAAAGGGATTAGGTGTTTGCTACAGGTGTGGAAGAGCAGGACATTCCTCTTGGGAATGTGATGATTACCATAGGTGTCACAACTGTGGAGGACGTGGGCACCTAGCAAGGGATTGCAAGAAGCCAAAGGGAGGACATGAAGGAGAGAAGAGTGCTTGAGATTTAACAGATTCCTCCGAATGATTAGAAAAGACATTCAAAAAGGCTAGATGCTAGCCATAAGTATTAAATCTATGTGTAACTTATTGATGACTCGGTGCGTGTTGTTTTATGTTGAAATTTAGACTGGTGTTTATTACTTATGGTACGAATTGTCTGAATGCATGTTAGTCATGATAAATTGACGTGTTGTGATAGAGTGTCGACTTAGGCTTTAGCATTTAGTATGATATAAAGCAAAGCCTCTTAAAGATCGAAACGAGACTTGGTACATTGAGGGCCTCATGGACAAGTTACCTTAAATAGCTAATACACATGACCACCATTCGATGACTGCAAAGTCGGAAGTAAGAAGGGTAACACAGAAAACGAAGGCGATTCAATAAAGCGTGTAAATATAAGAAGTTTTCCTTTTATAGGGAATAAGTTAGGTTTCGGGGACGAAACCTCTTTAAGGAGGGAAGACTTGTAACATCCCGAAATTTCAAGATAATATTAACTATATTACTTAATAATAGAGGGAAAGTTTACTCGGGTTATCAGGAAATAAATAAAAGAATAGGAGTTGGTATGGGTCGGGCTAGTGTCGGGTAATGGACGTTGGTTATGGATTTGGATTAATTGAGATGGGTTAAATGAGAATGGGATTTCAGGGATATAAATACCCCCAAAACCCCAAAAATATCTTCATTTTACATCTATTTCTTCACACACTCAAAACACACATTCTAACCGATCGAGATTCGAAGCCGAGACCCGAGATTTTGTTGATAGATCTGAGTTGGTAAGGTAAGAACAAATCCAACAAAGCTAATATTACTGAAAATGGTTAGGATTGGATGGGTTAACCGGACCCGAAACCCAAACTGCCCAAATCGGACCCCTAAAACATCGATTTTAGGCCGATTTGATGGTTGGGATTTGTAGGCGCCGATCATACGATTCCGTGGGTACCAAAATCGAGTTATTTGGCTAAGAAACGAAGGATTTATGGGCAAACAGATCTGCAGCGCGATAACTTCGCCTGCAAGATTAAGTTCGCCTGATGAACTTCGCCTTCAAGCGTAACTTCGCCTTCTAGCGTAACTTCGCCTACGGCCAAGTTCGCCTAAGGTTTAACTTCGCCTAAAGCCAAGTTCGCCTAAGGATAACTTCGCCTGAAGCCAAGTTCGCCTAAGGATAACTTCGCCTGAAGCCAAGTTCGCCTAAGGTTTAACTTCGCCTGAAGCTAAGTTCGCCCGAGGGTTAACTTCGCCTAAAGCCAAGTTTGATTAGAAAATAAAGTATAAAGCGATAAGTTAAAGTAAGCTAATACTAGGCCACCAGATTAGGTCAGACGAGTATTGATACGTGTAACTTGTACAGTTAGCCGAGCTTAGTTAAAGAGGGGATTTTCAGCTATCAGAAAAAGAAGCAGAATTCAGGTGAGTTTCTAGCCCCATTTATGTGTTACGTTTTCGGGGCTGTGTGCATACTCAATATGTTTGTTAATACACTTATCCTAAGAGATAAGTGTATGCCTTATATGGATAATATGAAATGTATGAATGATTGCTTGATGGTACGTGAACGATCTTCGGATATTGCACGTACTGTCAGGTCGCAGCACTAAGAATAAGGTAAGTATGTTATGTAAGTTTATGCGTATGAGCATGATAGAGATAATAGAAGAAAGAAATGATAATGTATGGTTGTATGGTTGCGAAAAGGGAACCGAGCCCTAATAATACTCGAGGAATGTAGGGCATAATGCCCTTTATAACGTAAGATATGAAAGTAAGTTAATATAAAAGAAAGTAAGAAAGTATGGAAGTAAGAAAGTATGAATGAAAGGATATAATTTTATGTGTATGTCGTGTATGATATATGTGATAGATATGATTGATTGCATGACGGTACGTGAACGATCTTCGGATATTGCACGTACTGTCAGGATGTAAATAAAGATATTAATATTGTATGTAATGTGAGGATGATGTATAAACATTATGAATGGAAGCTTGTCGGTACGTGAACGATCTTCGGATATTGCACGTATCGTCAAGGGAAGTGATTAGCTCCTTACATGGATATTAAATAATAACTTATAGATAGTGTTCCTTATATGGATATATATAGAGTTCCTTCTATGGAAAGTATAATGTTCCTTCTATGGAAAGTATAGTGTTCCTTCTATGGAAAGTATAGTGATCCTTCTATGGAAAGTATAATGTTCCTTCTATGGAAAGTATAGTGTTCCTTCTATGGAAAGTATAGGGTTCCTTCTATGGAAAGTATAGGGTTCCTTCTATGGAAAGTATAGGGTTCCTTCTATGGATAGTAAAGTGTTCCTTCTATGGAAAGTATACAGAGTGTTCCTCCTATGGAAATTCTATATTGTATGGTAATGGTAAAGGTTCTTTTAATAGATATTACGTGATGATCCTCCTATGGATATTTATACGAGGTTAAGGTAGAAATATGTGTCTTCGGATACGTTAAGAAATATATGAGAATAAAATTGTATGTTGCCTGATTAACTAGAACTCACTCAGCGTAGCTGACTTTTAGTATGCACGCAGGTGAGCTGATTATAGAGTTAGCATGAGGATGACACACGGCATGGATTGAACGGCTGGCATCTGAAGAAAGAAGTAAAGATGTTTTAAATATAAAGTTTTGTGTTATGGTATCAAAGAAAAGATTTAATGTTTTGTAACCAATGATTGATGTTTTATATTCCGCGAAAAGTTTTAATAAACTCTGATTTGAAGAACTGTGTTTATGAGTAAATCCGACGCTAAAGTAGGGTCACCGGGTTCGGGGCCTTACATCGTTCGTGCTCTTCTTTACGTTGCGAATATATCAAAATATCATCAATGAATGTTATGACAAATTTGTCAAAATAAAGTTTACAGACTCGGTTCATGAGTTCCATGAATGCTGCCGGTGCATTTGTTAGCCCGAAAGGCATAACTAAGAATTCATAATGGCCGTAGCGAGTCCGAAACACTGTTGTTGCAACGTCTTCCTCTTGGATCTCTCATTTGGTGATAACTATATCTAAGATCAATTTTCTAAAATAAATCGCCCCTTACAGTTGATTAAACAGATCATTCACTTCGAAGAAGTGAGTACCTACTCTTGATAGTCACTTTATTCAATTCTCCCTAATCAATACATATCCTAACACTTCCGTCCTTCATTTCCCAAATAACTCTGATGCACCCCATGCTGACTAACTAGGTCGTATAAAACCTTATCCAACAATTCTTGTAACTGATTGAATAATTCTTGCATCTCGGACGGTGCAAGTCGGTAGGATGCTTTAGCAACAGGGCCAGCTTGAGGTATTAAATCGATTCTGAATTCGACCTGTCGGGTTTGCGGTAATCCAGGAAGTTCTTCTGGGAAAACTTCTGGATATCTAAGTATCACCGAAACATCCTCTATATGTTTTCTTTTAAATACTTTGGCAAACGCGTTTGTTTAATACACCACGTCTTCTTGCGTAAATATTATAACATCTCAAGATGAGATTAGAGTGGTAACATAATACCGTACACTTTTCTCTGTATCTAATCGCTTGATCGACCGAAAGAGAGCTTCTAATCATCTTCTTGTCCTATTTGATCTCAGCTTCATGTTGAGTTAGCCAATCCACGTTAACTATTACGTCACAACTTCTTAACTTTACCGGTCGTAGGTTAATAAGGAAAGGTTAATCGTTCAGAATAATAGGACAATTCCGAACAATTTAATTAACCATTAGGGATTTACCGTTAGCGATTTTACCATATGGGGTTCTATAGTTTCACTAATCGGTATCTTTCCGAATGATAGGAGGTTAGCAGGAACTAACTTCTATCGACGACCGTAAAAATATCACTGAAGCCTATTGATTTAAAACTACAACGTACTTAATACCACTTTTGGATCATGACGTGCTTTATTTGAATTACTCACAAAAGCACGGCTCCTTGCTTGATCAGAGGTTGATGCTTGTCATGAGGTTCATCTTCCAACAACACCTTGGTTCACTTTGGGCAATTTCTCTTGAAACGTTCTGTACTGCCACATTCATAGCAAGTACAACTGTTTGACATAATTTGATTTCTTTGGATGGATTGTTATTGAAGTTGTTGGGTTCGGAGTGGTTGTACACGAATGGGTTGGGGTTGTCGGTTCACATGGCTTCACTTGGTTCTACAATTGTGGCATTACGTCCATCTTTACCACACCTGTGGCCTACTATCACTCGACATTCTTCTTCCTTTATCATTTCTCTTCTTTAACACTCGACGTTTCACCTAACGTCCTTCCATTCCGCTTCCCATAGAGTCAAATATATCAAGGTTGGCTTGTGAAACAACCCTTCCAAATGTTGTATATTTTACAGGGTTAACTATACTCCTTATCGATGGAGTTAGTCCCAATATAGCGCTCACTTCGCTTAGTTTCAGGAGTAATTAGCCATGTTACCAGACATGACAATTCCTTCAAACGATTAGCGTGTTCTATGTGATCAGCACACAACATTTATATCTTCCATAACTCAGTTTCCAATCTCTGAACTTAATTATTCGAATAAAAGTGCTCTAGCACAAGAATTTTAAATTCCGACCATATCATCTGAGTAATAATTTTCTAACTGTAATTTTGTACCATCGTGTTCCATCACGATACAACATAATCTACCAACATATCTGTAGCATATTTCACTACACAATGTTCTAGACTCTTACCAATATCCTTAACCATTTCGATCTTTTCTATCCACTCGCTAATCTATTCCTCCCTTTACCATCGGTGGACTATTAATAATTTCCTTAACACAACCGATAAACATATCCTTCATACCGGATCTAATTCATTACGACTACCATTCATGTTTAGTTTATAACTAAACTTGTAGTCGTAACAGTATTCGGTGGTACAATATCACTCTTAGTAATAACACTAAGAATTGAAATATTCATAATCATGTGATTGCTCGATCTATAATTCTGCGATCACATTTGCATCAACACTAGCAGTGATCTGTGATACGACATTCGGTATCATCATCTGCTATCTTTGAGCAATCAACTGAATCATATCAATCTCCATCATTGGAGTTACTCTTTTTATGTCATTCTGCCGTACTCATCCCGTACGCAGTAATCAATATTAATCTCACCGTTTAACTCGTTACCAGCTCAAACCTAACAACAGGTACACATACACCCCAAATATTATCATACAAATTACACATACCAGTATCTAGTATATATATATGTCCCACAATATAATAACATACGGACTTAACCTGACTTCGGTTAACGTTTTAAATATATTTCATAACCCTTGTCACCAACAGGCATATAGATCTTTCTCAACAAAGATTAATGTTTAATATACTTGATTTCAATATCCTTCTGCATGTCAGCATAACCGACACATGCTCACTGTGAGCATCAAACGATTACGTACCACGGTGTTATAATATCCGTGTTTATTCGTATATCCGGCATACACAGTATACCACCTACGAACGAATACCCAACTACGCTATAATGATTCCAACACCTCTTTGTGTATGGGTAATCATTCTATTCGAGTATACATGGGTATAGGCATCTAACGGATGTAAGGTTAACATAGGGAGTTGCAAGGTTCAAGGTAATCGCGCTACATGGGTTGCCTTCAAATATTATTAATTACTATTATGGGAAACTCTATCACTTGCTCAGCCAATGTCCTCAGGCGTTCTAGGTTTGCTAAAATCAGTAATTCTCGATCTGGAGGTGGTATGTCTCATATGTTTGAGAGTGAGCAATACATATATATATTTCTATATATTATTTTTATCTGCTCATTTATTATCCATTTTATTATTATTATTTTATTTTTATTTTAATGGAACAAGAATGGATTCAGGTACAGGTCCGTCCGTACGTGAGGGTCGGCGGTTCGGGTGAACATATGGGGTTATTAGGATATACGGTACCGGTGTTGGTAGGGTGAGGGATTTATCAATTTTGGTTGGGAGTGACGGTTACTAGATATTTCTGGTTAATGTCAAACGGGAGATCTAACTTGATACTATCATAACTATGGCCCGATAAGTCAGACTCATTATCAACCGATGCTCTAGAAATTTCAGCATCCTCGGTACTTTTATTATTTCATCCCCCGGTTCCTTATCCGGGTCCCATTTCTCAATACATGTACCCACAAGATATGCACGTATATATATATACACATTAGCACACATAAACAATATTATATACTTTACACATATGTTGCCATTTTTACCTATTAATGTACCCCGTGACTTCCCCTGAATTCCCTCGTGCGGACAAGTCTGTTATTATGTTCCGGACCATAACAACTCACTTGTCCATCCAAGTTCATCCAGACCTCGTCACTATAAATTATTAGTTGATATTCAGATCCTATAATACTTGAGCTACTGGTTATATTTTAGGTATCTTTTAAAGACATCCTAATTCTTTTATAACCAATGGCTCTGATACCAAGTTCTGTAACACCCCGTAACCGCAGCGGAAACGTAACGGGATGCGACAGACACCTCTGATATCAACCACATTGTTTATAAAGAAAACTGAATGCATTAATATACTTCAAATTACATTATCTTGTATTCCATTACCGTCTAGGTGATACACGCATCATACAATACGATACATAATTCTATTTGTTATAATGTATCCTAACATCCTGCACGCAAATCTTACACACATCAAGCACTTAGCACGTAAGCAATCACTTCATCTTAATTGTACCTGAAAAGCATGTGAGAAAACGGGTCAACTACGAATAGTTGGTGAGTTTCACAATTATAGTAAACCATGATAAATCCATATCATAATATAATATTATCTGGGGACACTGTTAACCCAGTACTGTACTCACTACGGGGACAATGTTAACCCGGAAACACTTCTAGGGACCCATGGGGACACTGTTAACCCAGTACTGTACTCACTTCGGGGACAATGTTAACCCGGAAACACTTCTAAGGACCCCTGGGGACATTGTTAACCCAGTACTGTACTCACTCCGGGGGCAATGTTAACCCGGAAACACTTCTAAAGACATCTGGGGACACTGTTAACCCAGTCCTGTACCCATTCCGTACGATTCCCGTACAATCAAATATTTATAAATACACGCAAATCCATGCGTTCAGTATGTATTTAAACATTTCAATAGTAACATGCTTTCCGCCCCGGGAAAATATTTGAAAACAATTTAGAAAAAGGGGCTCGTGAAACTCACCTTAGCACATGCAAGCAGGTAACAACAATCATTATCAATTAACGCGTCCAATCTGTAATATGATCCCTAATATCGTTATTATACACTTATTGTTTATATAATCTTTTAACCGTATCAACTGGTACATCTGGGGACACTGTTAACCCAGCACCGTACCCGTTCTGGGGGCAAGGTTAACCCAGAAACACATCTCCGGACTCAGATTGTGATGTCGTTTAGAGTTCCATGGTCACAACTACTATTAGTCGTTTTTCTCGTTTTGCGTGCCTAGCACGGTTATCCGTTTTTATGTTTCAAAAATGAGTTTGGTCACACACGACCCGAAAATAGTGGTTGACTGATAATTTAATTAAAGATGTGAAATTATAGCTCGGTTTAGACGTCCCGATTGGCCGCGGGACCCGTTTCCGTCTTTGGCGTACCGGAAACTGTTAAAATAGGTTAAAATTACTCAAATCATCCGAATTATTTTCGGATGATTTATTTTTACTTGTCTAACTCATTTATATGAAAATAGTTCATTTTTAGGGTTTCTATACACTAGTTAGCTCGCTTAAGCGAACTTCACCGGTTTACGCGTTTTAACTTTAAAAGTTTGATAATTAGCACAAATAATTATCCGTTTACTCTCGGATCTTGAAATTTTGCACAAATCACTTTTTAACAGTGGGGAATTTTATAAAAATATTTCCAGAATTAATTCTTATATTTAAAATTTAGTTATCTATTTTTAAACACCATTTAAACACTAAATATGTCGTAAATACCAAACAATCTTAGAAAAATCCCAAATTTTTCCTGGATGTCCCCTGCCATCCACATAGTCCCCTGTAATTTTCCAGAACCAAAATCCCCTTTTTACATGCCATTTTCACTAAAACCGAGCTAGAATCCCTAGAACTCGTTTAACCGAAAAGCCTACTTAGACTTCTCCAACTGACCTCAAATTTTGTGTGTCACTTATACATGATATAAAAAGCTTATCTGCAATTTTCCAGAATTTTTCATGATATTTAACTATTTTTCACCATTTTTGGCCAAAACCGAGCATTAAATTCACCAAATATTCATCCTTTATCCAAAAATTCACAGAACTCTTATTTTCATGTGTAGAACATCCCTGAAAAATTTCATGACCTAACTCTAAACGACCAACAATCTGTCCAAAAACACATACACCGACATAAACCGAATATACCTTTCGTTTTCCGACACTACAAGCTACAAACTCGTCTTTCCGCCTTATCTACCACTAAACACAGAGCCTACAAACAACATACCACAATACCAAGCAAGTTACATTCACGATCAAGCCATTTCTTTCATGGTTACGGTTATGATACTAAAACAAGGATTTAACCGTAAAAATTCGTTTTTGATTCGTTTAACTCCTTTCTTGGACCAAGATCCCTTGTATAACCCGTATACATCACTTGATCATGCAAGAATCGGTTTTCATCTTTGAAACCTCATTTTCTTGCAAATAAACTCAAGAAACGAAGATGGAAACGTGATTAACTCGATTCTTTACCTTGTTTTCTTGCTACAAAAGCTCGGTTTTGGATCATGATCTTGTGGAGAGGAAAGGGAGAACATGGAATTGCTTGTAAAAAAGAAAAATAAAATGAAATGGGGTGAGGGGGTTGCGACCGGAAGTAGTGAGGGGGTGGGGTGGGACCCACCTCTTCATTCTTGGCCACTCATTTGGATATCGGATATCCGGATAATGTTTTGGATAATCTGGTTCAGTTCGTTTTTCGGTTAAATGTTAAATTTGGCTTAAAACGAGGTTAAAACGGTCGTTTTTCGGCTTAAAAACGAAATATATATAAAACCGATTTAAAAACTTAAACCATGACATTTGTTAACTTAAAACATCATAGTATTAATAATGGTGCATCTTTTTCGGCTTGATCGATCTTCTCTTGCTCGGTTTGGTAATAAAGGTTTCGTTTAACGTACCGACGTACCATTAAATCGAAATCCTTTTTCTATGCTTTAATTCACTTATCCCGAAGCTTTAATACTTTGTAAACATCGCTAAATATTATATATTTCGTCTATAATTGAACCCTCGATTCATTCGGGTTTCAATAACTATCGATCGATTGATCGCATATTCAATACCGTGAATTATGTATTCACGTACAATCAATACAATGAACCATGTATTCTCGTACAATTACCATGGTAACTCATGTACCCGATATTACATATGACGTAACTAACGTCTACCGGTTAGGGTATACCTGGTTTCGTCGGAATCGTTACACTGCTCCAGGGTCACGAATCACTGAGGTAACACCTGGGGGTTTTACCCTAGAAAATGTTAGAGAACCAACTGGTCCCACTCCCACAAACACGGGACGTGCTTTGGCACCGGAAGGTTCCAATTTAGGTAATCAAAAACGAATTACGGAAGAGACTCACCGGAAACGGCCAGAATTGGATCTGGAAAATAATTCAGGCGATTCTGATATGGCGAGATCTCATCAACGTAATTCTAGATCCAGAGGAGCATTAACTCCTGAAGAGTGGCTCCACGTAAATTTGGTGGTTGAATACGATCGTGGAAAACGTAACGAACGACTTCACGCTTGCACTTTGGATTATGAGGAATCCCCTAGGAGATCCCCTTCCCCTCCACCAATAGTGAGAGGAAGTCAGATTCGTTACAGCCAACAGGCGAAGCCAGAGTTTGGCGAATTACCAAGGCTACGCCCTCGTCCTTGCATAGACATGCGGATACCATCTTATTTGGACGAGTTTGATAGTTACGATTCATCTTACCACCCTAGAGATTACAATATGTATACCGGGGATAGTAGGATGAGCTCACAGGCGAGAAGTAGTCGTCCGCATGACATAGTCCGCCACACCGAATACCATAGCAATGCTGAACGAGACTTTACCAAACCATATCGCCCCGCGGCTTTCGCCGAAAAATCAAAGTTCATAGCAAGTATTGCCACAGAACCCTTTCCTGTCAATGCTAAAATACCTACATCAGTGGGTAAATATAATGGTATGACTGATCCAAGTGATCATCTCCAGAATTTTATAGCGGTAGGAGGTGTTAGTGGTTGGACGCTCCCCTATTGGTGTCACATGTTTTCATTGACACTAACAGGAGAAGCAAGAGAGTGGTTTGAAAAGTTACCTGACGGAGAGGTTTCTAGTTGGGATGATCTGGTGAAAAAATTTTCTCAACACTTCAGCCAGCAGAAGAAACATACGCGAGACCAATCAGAAATCTTAGATGTCGTTCGTCGCGATAACGAGTCAATAGAAGATTTTATCACCAGGTTCAATGACGAGAACCTAAACATCAGTGGAATTAGCAAAGACATGCTTCGTAGCGCCTTCCGCAAAAACGTCAGATGTGATGATTTAGTCCGCACACTTACTTGCAGAGATGGAATGCCAAAAGAGTAGAACGATCTCATGACTGCAACAAAGGTGTATGCGAACACTGAGAAAACATTGAGAAGTGGTAACTCAAAGCAAAAATTTAAAGTCGAGTTTCAAACTCCGAGGCCAAAAAGACAGGCGAAAGGCCCTATCTGGTCGAGACTTCAGCCAAATACGAAAGCACCAAAACCATTTTATGCACGATCCCTCATAGGCAACAAAAACAAAGCGGGGACCCTCGAATCGAGGTCCAATAATTGGACTCCTCTTTCAAAGACTCCCACCGAAATTCTCACCACGGAGAATGTGAATTTTAAAAAACCGCAGCCACTGACGAGAAGATCATTCCTTGACCCGAAAAATCGTTGTTCGTATCATGATGACATTGGTCACAATACGAATGAGTGCAGAACATTAAAAAATGAAATTGAAGCGGCTGTAAAGTCTGGAAAACTTGGACACCTGGTAAAAGGTGGGAAACTTGACAATGGTAAAGCTCCTGCACGGGATATCCAGGGTCCGAGTAAAAAACAAGTCAGAGATTTAAACGTCCATATGATACAAGGCGGATACGATACAAGGAAAAAAAGGAAGGAGTCTGATGACGAGGAATGGAAGAATGAGCCAGTGATCTTTCCTCGAATCAAGGGGGCCCGAATAACAAAAACCCCTTGATCATCACTGCCTTATTCGGACACTACCGTTCCCAATATGTCTTCTTCGACACCGGTAGTACTTCGGACATTTTGCATGAACTATGTTTTGAACAGCTTAACGAAGAAGACAAAGAAAGATTAAAACCCATCCACGCTCCAGTATCTGGGTTCGGAGGAGAAATAATGCATCCGCGAGGTGTAATTTCATTCCCTGTCACCCTAAGCGACGGAATTCATTCTAGGACCGAGGAGGTCGAATTTTTGGTTCTTCCAGCAACATCAAAACATGACATTATTCTTTGACGAGAAGCGATTGGTGACTTTAATGCTCATCCGTCCACGGCACACGGTGCAGTAGGAGTTCCAACTTGAACTGGCATAGCGATAATTCATGTTAATCGGCACTGCTTTGCAACCGAGAGCTCAAAACCTAGCAAGATTCCAAAACAAACTGTGAAGACTGAACCAGAGAAATGGGTTTTGAACAAAAAGTTTCCTGATCAAACTGTAACAATAGGACCTGCTGTTTCGGAGATAGTAAGGACCTTCTTGAAACAGTTATTATCAAAGAATATTGATGTTTTCGCGTGGAAACCTGCGGATATGACCGGTGTTCCGCGGAACATTGCGGAACACAAATTAAGGGTAAACCCGTTGTTTACACCAATTGTTCAAAAACAACGTAAGATGGGTCCAGAACAAACAAAAGCAATGAACGAGCAAGTCCAGGACCTCTTACAAGCTGGAATCATCCGCCCAATTTGTTATCAGACCTGGGTCGCTAATCCAGTTATTGTTCCCAAAAGCAATGGGTCATAGCGAATGTGTATCGATTTCAAAGATCTAAATAAATCATGTCCCAAAGATTGTTATCACTTACCCGAAATAGATCTCAAGGTTGATGCTGTGGCACCATTCAAATTCAAATGTTTCATGGATGCCTATAAGGGCTACCATCAGATCCGCATGGCAGCGGGCGATGAGGACAAAACAACATTTCGTACTGATCAAGGCATCTTTTGCTACAAAATGATGCCTTTTGGACTAAAGAATGCAAGAGCTACATATCAACGATTAATGGACATAGCGTTCAAACATCAAATTGGTCGGAATTTGGAGGTGTATATGGATGATCTCGTAATCAAAAGTGTTGAGGAAGACCAGATGTTGAGAGATATTGAAGAGACTTTCGAAACCTTGAAAGGAATTAACATGAAGCTGAATCCGGCTAAATGCTCATTCCGAATGGAAGAAGGAAATTTTCTTGGAGTGATTGTCACGGATGCAGGCTTCAAAGTTAATCCGGATAAAGTTCAAGCTATAGCTCGTATGCCTTCCCCATCTTCTCTCAAGGAAGTTCAGACACTCAATGGTCGACTGGTCGCTTTGAATCGATTCTTGGCAAACCATGCAACCAAGTCCCATCCTTTCATTCCAACTCTGAGAAATTGCCTCAAGAAAGCACAATTTAAATGGACCGCGGAGGCGAAACAGGCCTTCTTGGAGGTTAAAAAATGTTTGATGGAACTTCCCACGTTAACAGCACCTCGCGCGGGAGAACCTTTAACGCTATACCTATCAGCTTCAGACATTGCCATTGGGGCCGTCCTTCTGACAGATCGCAAGAATGTTCAAACACCGATCTACTACGTCAGCAGAACACTATCGGACCCAGAAACAAGATATTCCATGCTAGAAAAACTTGTTTTGGCACTAGTCTATGTTTCCCGACGCCTCCGCAGGTACTTTCAAGGGCATCCCATCAATGTCTTAACTGGATACATGCTCAAAAACGTTCTCAGTAAGCCAGAATTTTCTGGGCGATTGGCCAAATGGGCCATCGAGCTAGGCGAACACGCAATAGAGTACAAACCTAGGCCAGCAATCAAAGGGCAGGTGTTGGCGGACTTCGTGACAGAAGTCCCGCATCACAAAGAAAAAGAATGTTTGATCGAGCAACAACCCCAAGCACTTCCGGAATCAGGACAGATTTGGTCCTTATTTACGGACGGAGCTTCAAGCAGTGAGGGATGTGGCGCAGGCCTCAAACTAGTCAATCCCGAAGGCCATGAGTTTACATATGCCATAAAGTTGGACTTCAAAAGTACCAACAACGAGGCAGAATATGAAGCTTTCTTAGCGGGCTTACGGATAGCCAAAAAGCTTGGGGTCAAACATTTGGAAGCCAGGGTAGATTCCATGTTAATTGCGGGACAGATCAACGGCACATATGAAGCAAAAAATGATATCATGACTTCATATATGTCACAGGCGAAAGATCTGATGCTCCAATTCTCTTCTTGCAAAATCATTCATATAAAGAGAAACGAGAACAAATCAGAGGATGCTCTCAGTAAATTCGCTTCAACAAACTTTGAACATTTTGCCAAAGACATCCGCATCGAAATCTTAGACCGCCCGTCTGTTCCGCAACATCAAGTTTTAGTGATCCAAACGGGAGTAGAATCCTGGATGACACTCATTATAGTATACTTGTCATACGGAGCACTTCCGGAAGGAAAGGCAGTGGCCCGGAAGATAAAGGACAAAACCTTGAACTATCAGATACTTGACGGTGTTTTATACCGACGTTCCTTCCTCGGACCATTACTACGATGTGTAGATGCCGAGGACGCGAACTATCTAATCATAGAAGTTCACGAAGGCATTTGTGGTCTTCACGTTGGTCCGCGCATGGTCATGGCGAAATTAATGAATGCCGGATACTATTGGCCGAGGATGCACTTGGATGCGGTGAATGAAATCAGAAAGTGCGATTCTTGTCAACGGCATGCCCCTAACACGTTACGACCAAAGAACGAGTTAGTTCCAGTCACTTCAGCTTGGCCGTTCCAAAAATGGGTTATTGATATCATTGGACCTTTCCCTGAAGCCCCTGGACGGGTTAAATTCTTAATAGTAGCCATCGATTACTTTACAAAATGGGTGGATACCAAACCAGTTGCTTCTATAACAGCAGCCAGCGTTAAAAATTCCTGTGGGAATTCATCATATGTCGTTTTGGCCTCCCCCTAGAGCTCGTTAGTGACAACGGGACACAATTCGCGGACAATGGGTTACAAGAATGGTTAAAAGAATTACAAATTTCTCAAATCTTTACCTCTGTAGCTCACCCGCAAGCGAATGGTCAAGTCGAAAGAACTAACCGGACGATTAAAGAAGGAATCAAAACGAGATTAGGAATGAAACAAACGGGCTGGGTGGACGAGTTTCCCCATGTACTATGGGCCTTCCGCACTCAAAGGAATTCCAGTAATTTCGAAACCCCCTTCAGTTTGACATATGGCACAGAAGCCATGATTCCCGCCGAGATTGGTATCCCATCCGCCAGAGTTCTTATGATTGAGGATAATGATCATGAAGATGAACCTTGACCTCCTCGAGGAAAGGAGAGAACTAGCATCAATCCGCGAGCATAATTACAAACGACAGTTGCAAAGATATTACAACTCGCGGGTTCAAAGATGTGAATTCGATGCTGGAGACTTTGTCTCCAGCAACAACGAAGCCTCCGGACAAGAACCTCCAGGCAAGTTGGCCCCAACTTGGGAAGGACCCTACAAAATCAAGAAAGTTTTATCTAAAAGGGCCTACAAGTTGGAAAAGTTGGATGGGACTGAGATCCCTAGAACTGGGAATGGGGCCCAACTAAAGAAATGTTACATATAGTCTATTTTTCTTTTTTGGCCTACGCGCCTAGTTGGATGTTTACAACTTATGTATTTTTGCTTCTTGTAATTAGGCTTATGCCTCAGTTATGAAAATTTTCATTTCAGTCATTTGAGACTTGTACTATTATATAATCCTTTATTCGTACACAAAAAAGACCCTCGGAAAACACTTATATTATAAAAAAATAAACAAAGTGTGCAGGAGACAATAATAAACCTTCTTTATTTATACAAAAAGGGATTACAGGAGGTGGAGAAGCCTAATTAAAAAGAAAGAAAAAGATCTATCTATGGCGCGGCATCTTCGTGTTCCGTATCCTTGCCTCCCACATCTCCCACATCTTCTGCATCTTCTTCCTCCTCATCAAGCTCAAAAAGAGTCTTTAACTGCTGAATGCTGTCTTCCTTATCAGCAAGCTCGGTTATCTGACCCGTCAAAGAAAATTTCAACGAATCGAAATCCTTTGATTTCTGCTTAAGGATGGCAACAGTGTCTTGACCAGCTAAGACATACTCTTTCGGACGCTTAGAAGTTGAGCCAAACTGGTTACCTTCTTGGAAACCCAGTTGGCGACCAGCTTGTTTAGAAGATTTCAGAAGGATAGCAACACAGTTTCACAGCTCATCACTAGCCCGAACATCGGCGGTGACCTGTTGAAACAATCATACATGAGTAACTCTACAACACTTAGATTATTGGTGATAAGAATAACATATATACCTTGGGGATGGCTTCCGACATTAGCCATTTTCGATCCGCTTTGGCTTGGACAAGTTCCAACTTATGACCAGCGCATTCCAAATCCTGCGCACGGTTCTTGGCATTAAGGTCAAGTAGACGCTTGTCCTTAGAAGCTGATTCAGCTTGAAGAGTCTCCATCAACTTGGCTTGTTCATTCATCAATTTGGCTTGTTCGTCCAATTGTTTCTGGAGAACACCCTTCGCTTCCTCAGCAGCGATCGAGCAACCCTCTCCGCCTCCAGGGCCTGGTTGGCTTCCCTAGCTTCGTTGATAGCCCTAAGGGCTTCTTCTTTGGCATCGGAAGCAGAGGCCGCCAGTTCGTCCCATTCCTCATTCATCGCCAGCCAGTCTCTGGTTATTTCATGGGTAGTGGAAATAGAATTTGCCACATAGTAAGAGTGAGAGTTTAGCAATTCCTAGCGAATACTGAGGCGACGTCTCTCCTTTTCACCGTGCGGAAGACTCTCCCGCATAAATTCATAACATACGTCCACGTCACGGAATGTCGAATCCCGACGTTAGGTCCAATTAGGTTGATGCGGGGTAGGGTCTTCCTCTTCAGGAGTAGGAGAAGTTTGGGAAGCATAAGGGAACGTGCTTATACCCCCTTGATCCCTGAAACGGTAAACATTATAAGAAGGCAACACCTTGGCATGATCAGTCGTGTCGACCCCCCTGTCCTTCACAGGATAATCATCTGCCACAATTACCGGGTCCTTGGAAGTGTTAGGAGGCGGTGGTGGCGGACGAAGAGGTGAGTCTTTCAAACCAGAAATACCTTCGGAAAGGTTATCCAGGTTCACTGAAAAACATTAGCAAAAGGTTAGAAAAATTCTAATACATAGCAGCTTACAAGTAAAAATACGTTGCATACCTAATGAGGGATCGTTCGCGTCAAGTTGATCCAAGCGAGCTTCCAGGGCTGCAGGATTTGCCTTCTTGGATTTTTTCTTCTTTAAGGTAATTGTGACCGGATTAACCTTGCGCTTCCCGGCCACTTTAGAAACGTCCGCATCAACGACTGGACGTTTACCCCCAGCGGTAATATTATCAGCTTCCGGACCTTGGCATCCGCAGCAGTATCAACGTCATCTTGACCCGCCGCCTGACTTGAAGTGGCTCGTTGACGGGTAAGACCTGCAATTGAGTCCACAGCTTTGTTAACATCAGTCGAATATACTTCTTCACAGAGTGATGACTCCTCGCTAGATGAAAAGAGTACGATCACTCCGCTAGAAGTAATGGCAGTTACGGGTCGGGGTTGTAGAATGCCCTCACCTTTGAGTATGGCTTCTGCAACATACTTCTCACCTTTGGCATACATTGGTTCGGAGACCAATGGTTCCGGACGAAGGGCAGTAGGGAACGGAAAGTTGTTGCTCGTCTGATCCAAAAAAGGACCATCTTTTGGATCAATCGGACGCTGCACCATCATACCCCCTTCTTGGTCCAACAAAGTGCTGAAGGCAGAACCCTCACCTACACAAAGCAATTATAGTAGTCAGAAATTGCTAGTTTATTAAGAAAAAGATAGAGGTAATCGACAAGCTTACTCTTATCGGTCTTCTCGTAGGATGGTTCCAACTCAGGAAACGGCCACAATCGGCTCATTTTCGCACTCACCATTGCTCCCTCGTGAATGGGACGCAGGGGAGTCGGGGTAGACATCAGTGTCTAAAACCATGAAAGACCTTCATGAGCGGTAGCAGGAACCACGGGCATGGGAGCTTCCGCTTTACGTTTCGATATCTTGAACGGAATGACGTCCTCGTGAATCCAGAAAAACTTTGGCTTCCAGCCATGAAGGCTACGGAGCCACTCCGTGCCTATAGTCCTCTTCTCGATGGAGGCAAAACTATACATCCATCACGAAAGGTCATTTTATAAAAAACGGCAAACATGCCAACAGTTGGTTCTAGGTTGCGAGTTTGGCAACAGAATTCGAAGTGTCGAATCCTCAACATCCCGAAGGGATGGATCTGGGAAAGATGAATCCCATAAGTTGTTAAGACCGATTGGACAAATTTGGTAATCGGAATCCGGAAGTTCCCCGTGGTAAAATGGTCTACGTAAACAGCTATTTTATTCGGAGGAGGACTAGTGGCAATAGAACCACTAGCAGGATATTCCGGCTTCCACTCCGTCGTCAATCCATATACGTTAACAACATCTTTATAATCTTCTTCTTTAAGGCAAACGACGACATCGTTAATAGTGGGAGTAATTTTCTTTTCTTTAGCCATTTGAAAAACGAAAAAGATGAAGATATCTCAGAAAGAAGAAGAAATCTCAGAGGAGGATGAAAAGTCTTGTATGTTTAAGAGAATTTGAAAGTGATAAAGGTTAAATGGAAACCACAAGGGTTATATTTATATCCATCGCAATTAATGCGATCTATAAAGTGACAGAGGAGAGAGAAACCGCAGACCGTCAGATGGTTGACACGTTACGATCTTGCTCATTCTTAAGGGCATTCTCCGCATCGGCCTGTTTCCACTTAGCAGTTTGGGCAACAATACGATGCTCCTCGGCTTCTTTCTTAGCAGCTTCAGTGGCCCGCCGAGCTTCTCCCACTTTCCTACCAAGAGTACGCCACTCACTTAAGACCTCCTGGCTACCGGCCAAAGCATTAGCTAGGTGATAAGCTACGTTTGTGTGAAGATCATGGCGGGAAAGGTCACGTTGATATGCCATCTCAGCGGGTGGCGTACAGTGTTCAACAAAATCTATACAAGTTCTAGGATGGGAGAACCGTGACCCATTAGTAATGCCCCATGGAGGGACGAACAGTTCATGTTTGTCACCCAGGCCCGTGTCCCCGTAGTAACGGGAACCTGAAGGTTTAAGGCGAGCCGGGGTTGAAAAAGGCTGTTGTGGAGGAGGTCGAGGAGGAGATTCCTCAGTTCTGTAACCCTCCTCATTAACAGCAGGACTGTCTTGCTGACCACCAGTACCACCCCCAGCCTGAAAAAGATAGTCAAAAACGAGTATCAGTTCCAGACTGGCCGTTAGATCCTTCCATAGTGGCAGTATCAATCGGAGGGGTTGGCACTCTTTCTTCTACCAAAGGTGACGATGGTTGATCCTCAGTGTTAATATTGCTAGGAGGAGTCGGAGGCTTATCCTCTACATTCTTCTCTGGAGAAGGAGATGGTTGTTGTTCAGTTTGAGGAGTTGGTGTAGGCAACTTCTCAGAGACATCTTCACTAAAGATCAGTGGATCTACAAAAACAAAAGCTATTTTTAGCTACACATCTTATGAAAGTATAGTACTTAAAAAGATTAATATGTACCCTTCAACAGTGTCAATACGGTCAGCAAGGCTATATTGTGGCTTCTTAAGACGGTGAATTTTTCGTTTCTTCTTTGATGGCCCAGCCTCAGCATCCGCAGTCGCCTGCCTGTTTGACTCCTTAGGAATGTTTAAGGACATCCTCGTCAGAGTCTTCCTCCTCTTCGGAAACAGGAAAATCAGAAGCATCGCCATCGTCATCGATTGATGATAGAATGGCGATCATCCCGTCGGAAGTAATGGCATTAAGGGGAGGAGAGTTTAGAACATACGCACCTGTTTCAAAGGTAGCATCCGAAATTACAGGTTCAGTTTGAACATTCTTCGGAAAAAGAAATTGAGATTTGGTTTTTTCAAGAATAGGCTGGTCTCCCGCCTCGCGGATACTTTTTCGGACACACCCTCTGTCCTCAAAGAGAGCATTAATCATAGAACTCCGACCTGAAAAGATAGGAGCTTAATCATAAAAACACTCAAGAAAGCAAAGAGACAGTAAAAGGCAACTTACATTCATTCAAGTCTACGAAAATGGGTTCCATAAATTCCGTTGGCCACAAACGGCTCATGCCTGCCAACTTAGAGCTTCTTCCGGCAAGGCCCGCATAGGTGTCGGCTCCATCGTGAGTACACGATACCATTCTTGACCCTCATAAGCAGCGGTAATAACGTCAGGAAGGGCAGAATTCACTGGGCGGCGAACCATGTTTAACGGTACCACGTACTCAGAAATCCAAAAAAACTTATTCCGCCAATCTTTGGATACCTTTTCAACTTCATATCCGATACTTCGATCAGAAAACCCTTGACATGTATACCAACCATTACGGATATTAAGACGGTAAAAAACTGGAAATCGATCAATGTGTGGCACCATGTCACGTGCTATGCATACAAACTCGTAATGACGAATCCGCATCATAGCACGGGGGTGCAGTTGAGATAAGTGGATCCCATAGGCAGTTAGCACTTTATGGAGAAATCTCGTTATGGGCAAACGGAAATTCCCATGAACGAAATAATCAGCATACACAGCCATTTTCCCAGACGGTGGGAAACTGGCTATGGAACCAGGGGAAGGAAACTCCGCCCCCCATTCGGGTGGAATACCATACGTTTCCAATAATTTTTCATATTCTGAATAATCCCACGACACTTCTATTTCGTCGACCTCAGTCTGTACGTTCGACATTACAATGAAATTGAGTAAGACAGAAGAAAGTTATATAAAAGATTCAGAGAAAACTAAGAAGATAATCAGGCGAAAAGAGCGATAAAACTTCGAATAGAAAGAGTCTCTCCTTATTTATACCCATCGAAATTAATGCGATGGGATATGAACAGTAGAGAGAGAAAATCATCGCCCAATCAATAATTGCCACGTCACGAGGGAAATTCGAAAAAGTTAAAAACCTGCACAGTCGGGTACAGTGACAGCCGTCAAAAACGTTCCATCATCTGTTCACGCGCCTGCGAGTGGTCAACTTGTCCTTTTTTCATGATTATCCATACCAACAGAAGATATTTTCCACCTAACTTCCGAACAACAAAAATCCCAAACATACATTAAGTCCATAATTTCACCCGCATAAAGACTTCACACAAAAGAAACACTGAACTGGGGGGGACTTATAGAGGTAGGGTACCAAAAAGACCCAAATACCCTTAAGTACTACCCGCGGGTCATAGAGGAACCTCTAATAGGCCAACCGCGGGGCATAAGGATCACCCGCATATCACGATAGAGGAGGAACGTCCTCATACCACGCTCGAAAGCATTCCTGCACCCTCAGAAGTCGTCCGCAGGACAGGACATCAGCCCGCCCGAACTACCAGGAGGAAGTGCCAACGGGACAGCTGTCATTAACCAGTTATCACCTAGAAGAATATTCACGATTGTTACTTGAGGAATACGTGACCTACCGGCCATTGAGCAAAGGACACCTGGCCAGGTTGTTATAACCGTGCACATGGCCAGGAGGCGAGTCATCCTATCTTTGGGCGACACGTGTCCAGGTTGTTATACCTATGCACATGGGGCGTATGGCTCAACCTATCATAAAAGGACACGCGTCCAGGCGGTTATCGAAGATCTTCTAGAAGAGGACAGCTGGCCCAATCATCTTCCTACATCCTTCGGCTATAAATACTTTGTCAAACGGTATGAGGTATTCATTCACTCACTTGCATTCTGACTACACTTAGTCTGTTTACTTCAGTACTTTCTCCATTTACGAACGTTACTGATTCTCACGCCGGAGGGTGGTTACAGGAAGACCCCCCACTCTTGTCCTTCATGTAACGAGACTCATGGTGTTTGTTTTTCAGGTTCTGGTCATTGGACTTTGGGAAGTTACTCTCATATCTTAATAATAATTATCATACTTTACCCTGTGGATTCATTGGATCCAATACCCATACCCGAGAATTGGATCCTTGTTTCTTCAGGTATAGATGTTAAATTCATTACATATAACACATGTACGTCTGCACATGTAAAAGAACACATGCATTGATTTGTTTTGGTTCTTGTACCATTGTTTAAAGACAACATGTGCCTGTTGTTTCTCTTCTGTTTCTTTAACTTGGAGACTTATTAGACTAGACTACTCACTAGTGGGGGGATAGAGTTTTGCTCATAATAAATTTTTTCATGGGATACCCTTCCCCATGACCCATGTTGACTACATGCATGAACTATCTTATCTTATAAATACAAAAAATGACAACAAGCATAGCATAGGATCCATATTCCAAAAATCTTAATCATGACAATATGTATGTATACACACATACTTAGGTGTTTATGTTCTTTACCATTTAACAGCTTATATGGGCCAGTCACCATCACCTAAACTTTTTAATTGTTGAAATGTTATCTTAAAACAGCTTCCAAAATAAACTAGTATGAATTATTTTGTTCTTTCAATTGAATCCTCTAAAAAGATCACAAATTCAATGTACAACCAAACAGACAAATAGAAAATAATTGTTTGAAATCTAATGTGCACATGTATGTGTATAAGTACAAACAAATATACTTTTGAGTCTAATTAACTTCAAACATGCTCTCTAAACTAAAATTACATGTACATTAGTTGTTTTGTGGCCTAGCGAGACCAAAGTGTTGAATAAGGCAATGAATTTATTTACATTTATTTCAACGACTTTATCAAAATATAATTTAGCATCGAATTCTCAAGACATCTTTGGTTCCGTACACAATATATAATTATCATAATTCAAATTGCATAAAGCACAGGTTAATATGCTATGTTGCTTCTTTAAAAAAAGTTATGAACTAATAATCCATTGTTTATGTTATCTACTGATATCAATAAAGTTTAAAGCTTGTGTACCTTCAAGCTACCAAAAGAATGCTAATCTTTTGAACTATATAACATAATATTTAATTTCATAAGAACCACAATTTTGGATGACTAATGTACCCTTGACATGAGCTGGCAGCACATGGGTATACACCATCCATACACACACCAGCTAATAATTTGATTAATCATGAATCAATGTACCAAGATTTCTCAAGGGCATATTAGTAACATTCACTAAGTCATGCTTGAACCATGCAAACTCATGTTTCACGTGTTGTAAATCACTGTACAAGTAATTGTACTTTAAGCAATAAAATGTGTGCCAATGGCTAAACACATACTTAACAGTCAATCACTACAGGGGCATATCAGTCATTGCATATTCAGTTTACCCTTACCCCATCATTTTCATACATGATCTGCTCACACCCCACTGAAATCTTCTTCACACACTCATCAAGACTCAATTTTTATTAGCAAGATTTGAATTTGAAGGCCAAGTCTTTGTTTGCTCTTGAAGCACAAGTCAAACCCACAAAACTTTCAATCAAAAAAGGTAATCTTGGTATGTTTTGTTCTAAATCTGTTAACATTTTTCATTTAAATGTGGTTTTACTCTGTTTTTCTCTGTTTCTGATCTTGAATTGGGTTGAGCTTGTATTTATCTAATGATTTTAGTATTAGTTATTGTAAATTTAGCATGAAAGTAAGTGTTGCACATGTTGTTTGTTTGTCTAGGGTGAAAATGACAATAGTAGCATTAAAATCCCGGGAATCTGTAGTTTTCATCATCATCGTACTCAGTAAATCCCACCAATAGCAAAGTTATGGATGAGTTTTGAGGAGGGTAAGATGTAGACAGCCTTACCTATACCCCGTAGGAATAGAGGGGCTGCTTCGGCCCCGATTGGTGCACGTGCCTTGGTCTTTCGGCTATCAATGTCACCACATGGTGCATGATTAACCTTCCGCCACTTTTAACGTTATTATCATGAAACTAGTAAAATAACATCAAAACTAGTGCAACTTCACTCTTGCCCGCCCGAGGGCCCACACATATGTACATTATATGCGCACAGGGCCTGGGAATCTGTAGTTTTATAAGGTTTAAAACGTTAAATTCAGTAAATAATTTATCTAGGTTTTGTTTATTTGTGTTTAATTTTTGTGGGTTTCAAATTTTATGATCCGTGAGTATGGCTAGCAAATTGATCTTGAATTTGTGTTTTTTGTGACTGAAATCGAACAGAAATGGAGGCTGGAAATGGGGTTCATGTGGAAGTTGAAAATGGTGTTGTGGATCAAGAAAACTCAACTGAAGTTGAACCATCAAAACTGGAAGTGAGTGAATCTTGTGAGGATGTTAACGGGACAAAAATCCCAAATTCGGTTGAGGTAAGTAGCAATGGGGTTGCTAGTAATGAGGTTGTTACTAATGAGGGTGCCTCAAAGAACAAAAAGAAGTCCAAAGACGGTGTAGCGGTTAGTCTATTGGCCCGTAAACCTAAATCCCATATAACTCAAAGTTTATCTTTCCCTGCTAAACCGCGAGCCCATGACTCCATGAGGACTAGCATGGACGGGCACCCTGTGAAGGGTCGACCCGCATTGTCAAATGCAAATGCTATGAATCCTGCTAATACAAGAGCTTCTACTGGTATGAAAGCAAAGGAATCGGGTCCAAATGTGCGCGTGTCAAGGGTAAATCCGTAAATTCCTTTTCTTGGTTCTTTTGGTTTGTTATGTCATTCATATTTATTATGTTTTCTTGTTTGTTTTAGCCAAGGAAGTCAACTGGAAATGAAGATGGTCCTCCTGCAGACAGCTTGTATGTTTATTTCAAGAATTTGACCTTTTTTTTAATAAATATCTTGTTGCTAAAGTAATATTGTTTCTTTTTATAAATTTCAAGAATTTGACTTTTTCATGAATCTATCTTCATGATTAGAAGTGTTGCCTCTAGTGGGCAGCATAAGAACAGTGTGGTGGGATTTTCTTCTAGGCTGGAAGAACGGGCTGAAAAGCGAAAAGAGGTCATTATCCAACCATCTATATGTTTATATCTTTCGTTTCTTTTTCACATAACGCGTATATCAGTCGTTAATCATGTTTATTTTGTGTGCTCTAGTTCTTTTCAAAGATAGAGGAAAAGATTCATGCAAAAGAAGCAGAGAAAACCAATTTGCAAGAAAAGTCAAAGGTTTTAGCTTGTAAAATCTTTAGCTTATGACATAATGTGTAGAACTCAAGCACTTAAATCATGCGATAAAAATCGGTTTTTTAAATGCAGGAAAGCCAAGAAGCAGAGATAAAACAGTTGAGAAAAAGCTTGATGTTTAAAGCTGCACCGATGCCGAAATTTTACAAGGAACCCCCTCCAAAAGTTGACTTGAAGAAGGTATTCAACTATTTATAACATCCTGAATTTATAATTCATGCTTGCATCATATATTCTATGTCAATATGTTTATCTGTCAAGATTAAATCTTTATGCTGTTTCTGTTTTCCTGTTGATCATATCTCTGTGTAGTGAATACTTATAGATCTAAATGTATTTGGGTTATCGATTTTTAATACTCGAGTACACAGATACCAACAACACGCCCAAAATCTCCCAAGCTTGGCAGGAACAAGAGCAATGTGGCTGCAACCAGCAATGGGACCGCGGTTAGCCCACGTGTCACTAGAAACAAGACCGTAGTGAACACAACAAATGGTGATAAAGACACTGCTGTTCCCAAGAAACTGATAAGAAAATCTTTACCTAAAACTCCATCCTCTAAAACTGAAGTCAAACCAGAAAAGTCAAAGGAAAAGGTGGTTAAAGAAGAAGAGAAAGCATACAATGAACAATCCCATGAAATCCCATCTCCAAATCCTATTGAGGTTGAAGGTTAAAATGTTAAATTGCGGGGTAATTTGTTTAATATTTGTATCTATTAGAGTTCTTTTATATGTTTTCCAAATTGTTAAGTTTTCGCCTTTTCGGTGTTGTGAATAGCGACTGTATGTTACTGTCACATGTTCAAAGATCTTCTGGTTTATAACTTTATATGATGTTTGTATGAATTGTTTTTTCTCCTTAAAATCCTGAGTTGCATAATTTGCAGAAACTGTGTTTGTTCTTGTGGGATTGAAAAATGCATTATTTTCCATATGTTAGTTATATTCATTTTTACCCAGAATATGCACTTTTGAGGAGAAAAAAAAAACATATTTTATATAATGTATTCATTTCATCCAATATTTAGTGATATCTATAAGATAATGGTTGGTAGTATTTGCAATACTTGGTGGTGAAGCAGTAGGTGGAGAAGGTGTTGTCGGGTTTTCGATTTTGTTGATGGTGGTGGATGGGAAAAGAGGGTAACATAAGCAGCCGAAAACCCAAAGTTTGTCGGATGATGGTTTTCGCTAAGAAAGGAGGTTAGTCGGGGTGGCAAAGTTTAGGAGCTTGCTTTGTAGAATGCATTTTACGTTTAGTTTTACTCTTTCAAGAGGATGTGAGAGAGCAAAAAGATGAGACACCATGACCATTCCATGTTTGTAAAATTATTGAATGAACTGTTTACATATTCCTTACCATTATCACATTGAAAACATCTAATGACGCGATTAAATCAGGTTTTAATATGATCGTGAAAATGAAGAGAAATAGAGAAAGTTTGTGATTTATTAGCTAGAGGTAATGCCAATTGTCAAATGCTAAATAAGTAGCGTAAGTAGAATCAACAAATGACAATTTAATATGTTTATAAAAACACATTATTGACAATGTTTGAATTTTTAACAATCTTTTTCTAGGGTTGATTTTTTCATTCAATGTTATATTATCTAGCCAGGCCCGGCTCTAGCCCCAGCCAAATAAGGCTTTCTCTTTGGGTCTCCATTTTTTTAGGGCCACAATTTTTTTATATAGTTCACTTTAGATTAGGCCCAAATATATATTGTGATACGTATTCCAGATTTCCATCCATTATTGTAGATTTGTAGTTTTCATAACATAAATCTCCATTCCTAATGTTACCATTTTTCTAGTTGACCATTCAAACTTGATTGTGTTTTGGAGTTATTCAGTATTTTGATTAAATGGTTATTCCGGGTATGTTGTTAATGGCTTTTTCATGAACATAAAGTGCACTAGTGATGCTAATCGTCAAGGATTATTATAATTTTAATCATGCTCTAAAATGCAACTCTATTAATTTCATTGGAGTTTGAGAGGTGACATGAATTCTTTTTTGTAAATTAGAAGTTAAAACAATTTGCATTTGCTTAATTGCTTACACCTTAAACCGAAGAAGGCCCTGATTTTAAATCTCGCTTTAGACCTCCGGAGGCATTGAGTCGGCCCTGTATCTAGCGTAACTAACAAACGTGGTCTAAAATTGTTAATGTTGGATGACGATGGGAATAATTGTGATAAAATAACAAACGTTGTATATAAAGAGATTTTCTCAAATTTATAAATTTGTGATTCTATCATTCATATTGTTTGTTATATATATTTCATTTATTTTTTACTTTCAATTGTTGTTTCTTATTTCAAACAACAAACCTGAATTATATTTATCAAATGTAATACACGGATTTAAAAGTTTGTTAGCTTATATAATAACTATTATAATGATGCAAAAGAGACCAATAGAAAACCTATAGTAATGTAAAAAGACAAATACATCCATATGTGTGTTTTCTTAATTAAAATATTTACCAAAATGCCCTTATACTAATATTAATATTAATATTAATAAACCAATTCTAGAAAACTCTCATTAATAAAAAATAGTTTTCTTGGTTTTATAGAATCTGTGTTTTTCTTAATCCTTTCCCATATAGATTATTAGTCATTTAGAAAATAACAAACAGCAATATATTAAAAAACACACACAAACACAATAGATGAATAAATTGTTTCAGTAAGATCATCCTTTATGGTGAGGGGCTTCGAAGCCCCTCCACCGTGACACGTCAACGCCACGTAAGCAACAGGTGGCATCGAAGCTCGCCCCGCTATGGTTTAATGCCCCCAAAGGCGCGCGCGCGCGCACACACACATATATATATGTATGTGTTTGTGTGTGTGAGAAAGGGACCCACATTCACCATGAACCGCACCGGCCGTTGGAACTACCCAACCTTCGGCGCCCTTGGTTGGACCGCGCCCCACGGCGGTGTTCAGCGCTCATCAGCGCCCGCCACGTCACCCGGTGGAGCCCCATAGTGGGTGGTCTAAGGCTATCCTCAATGGTGTAGGGCTTCGAAGCCCCTCCCCAGTGCCACGTCAGCGCCACGTGGGCACTGAGGGCTTCAAAGCCCCACCCCAAAGATGCCCCTCTATGGTGAAGGGGCTTCAAAGCCCCTTAATTTTTTATTTTTTTTATAAGTTTAATAAACCAACAAATTTATTAAATACAATAATAATAAAATACAAACTAAATTAAAATTAAAAACATATACCTAAAAAAAACAACTATTTTTATTCGTCGTCGTCGCCGTTTTCTTGTTTGTTTCTCCAAATATTTTCAACCAAATCCTCGAAGACTGAAATTCGTTTTTTTTTTTTCGTATTCTTAATAAATTAGCAAATTTCTCATCTTCGTTTAGCGTTGTCATCGGATCCGGCAGAAGTCGGGTGTCGAAGATAAGTCGGAAGACATTTTTTGAAGAAAATTATATAAGTTTGTAGATAAGTTTGAAGATGTTTAAGTTTGAGTGAATGATATATATATATATATACATGACTTTTTTTTACCGTTGTTAGAAGAGCCGTTGAAGGGAGGGGGGCCACCAATTTTGTTTAATCTCGCCGGCCGTTTAAAAGACTGGATCCTTGCCGCCCACCCTCTAACCGTGCCTCACTACGGTGTTTGCGGCCCTCGGCGCCCCCATAGCATATGGCCTAATAAATCAAATTTTGAAAGACCACAACTGAAAGCGGAGCAGATATAAAAATATTTCAAGGCCTACTTTGTAATTTACATTAATTCATTTTGGGGAAGGATAAATTTACAAATGTGGTCAAATATGGGGAAAAAAAGATGTTGAAAATGAAGTAACAAAGAAAACGAAAAATTAAAAAAAAAAAAAAATCTAAACAAATAAATTCCCGGTTGGTGATGTTCATCAATCATAAACCTAACAAATTATACATTTAACCAAATGTATCATGTAACATCTCAACAAATTAAATTCTAGTTATATTTCTAGACCCTTCATCCCCGAATTTTCCTATGCAACAAAATACATGGATCTTTTAAAAATATAATAAAAGTTGAATGATTAATTTTCATGTCTCTTGTCTTCTTTCTTTTGAACTTTGATTTATGCATCTAATAAACTATCATATCACATTATATGTTCAGATCAATCAATTTTTTGGAGTTTAAATTCGGTAAACCCATTTTAATTCAAAATAGTTGTCTAAATGTCGTGTTTATACGTAATTTGGTGTTAGTAGCGGATATAAACGACTTCAAAAAACTAATCTTTTAAATGATAACCAATGTTCAAGTCATTGATCGCACATTGTCTTTTATATGAGGTATCTTCACTTGATTTAGTTGTGTACTTGTATAGGGACATACATCATACATAGCAATAAAGCTAAGTGTATAAATGATATTTAGAAATGTAGATGAGTGTTTTTAGCGTTGAGTCTGAGCTCGAGATCAAGCCCGATCCCAATCTTTAGCTCAAGTTGAAGCTGATTAGTGATTTGTCTTAATTGACTCGTTCATTAAATGACTCTATTAGGCTGTGTGTAATGGGGCGTGAGATTGGGCTAAAAGGGGCGAAGAGGGGCGAGATGTAAAGCCCCGTTACCGGTAGCCCTACTTTCGTGTTGGATTTACTCATAAACGCAGTTCTAAATATCATAGTTAATTAAAACATTCGCGGAATATAAAAGCTTTCATAAAACATTTCATAACAAAACACCTCTTGTCTTAAAACAACATCTTGTCTTTCAAAATAAACAAAACATTAAACTTAAACGTCTTGAGTCTTCCGATGCCAGCCCCTTATTCAGTGCCACGTGTCTCTTCAAGCGAGCTGCCCCATCCTACTCACCTGCGTGCATACTAAAAGTCAGCTACGCTGAGTGAGTTCTAGTTAATCACATAATCATACAATAGCTTCTTACATTTCATACTTAACCTCTTAACTTTCTTACATACACACGTAAGTGCATATACTTTCATTTTTACCTTCATACTTCCTTTACATACATAATCATACGTTTTAAAGAGCCTTTCGCCCTATAACCTCACAGATATTATAAGGGTCTGGTCCCTAACATCACATATATTATAAGGGTCTGGTCCCTAACATCACAGATATTATTAGGGTCTGGTCCCTAACATCACAGATATTATTAGGGTCTGGTCCCTAACATCACAGATATTATTAGGGTCCCTAACATCACTAATATTATTAGGGTCTGGTCCCTAACATCACAGATATTATTAGGGTCTGGTCCCTTTGTTTCGTGTAACTGTACCGTACCTATTCATACATACTTTCCTTGACAATACGTGCAATCTCCGAAGAGCGTTCACGTACCATCATCATAACATACATACATTATGCATACATCATATATTCATACATACATCCTATCTTTCATCATACTTATCAATCATATCTTAACTACCACCTGACGGTACATGCAATATCCGAAGATCGTTCACGCACCGTCAAACAATCATCATACATAAATCATACAAGGCATACACTTACCACTTAAGATAAGTGTATTAACTATCACATCGAGTATGCACACAGCCCCGAAAACATAACAAAGAAGTGGGGCTAGAAATTCACCTCAATGCGGTTGCGTTCACTGTTTACGGTTATTCCCTTATTGAGCTGTGCACGACTAACTGTATAATAATTATACGTTTCAGTAAACTATCACTACACATATCGCCTTTCTAGTTTAATCATTACCCTCAACGAACGGGGGTCCGGGGGCAGCGCCCCTGGCAGCGGGGTTCTAGGGGCGGCAGCCCCTAGCGAGGTCCAAGGGGCAGAGCCCCTGGCTGGGGTTAATTTTATTTTCATTAACTGTCTTATCACATTTTCCATTAGCATTTTGAATCATTGAATAATACGCTACTTAAAAGTTCAAGGGTTTATTTGTAATTAAATCATTCTTTTCTAAGTCCAGTGACCATTCTGTCATTTTGTTAAACTACTAATTCGTTACTTATCCTTAACGAACTGACTTACCATGACGAACTGGTTCTTGTAACGAATTGGAACCTTTAACGAACTGGACTCTTAACGAATCAGTCCATGTAGCGAACCAGTCCAAGTAGCGAATTGGACCTTCTAATTCGTTATCTACTTTAACGAACTGGTCATAACGAATCAAGGGTGATTCGTCACCCCTTTCCCTTAACGAATTGAACACGAACTGTAATCAGTTCGCTATGTTCCCATGGACGAACTAGCTAGCGAATCACCTTTAATTCGCTATATTCCTGTAGCGAACTAGGGTTAGGTCAGGAATGTCATAACATTCCCTGACATTCCCCCTTAACCTCGTACCACTTTCTGGCGCCGCCTTTCCGGCGGCGTCATTGCCGGAAAGCCGCCGGAAAAACGCGATTTCACCGGAAAAACGGGTTTTAGCTCGTTTTTCACCGTTTTTCGTCCCGTTCAATCCAGATCTGAGCTAGGGTGACTCCTAAGCTCATCATATGTTCGATTTATACCCGAATCCACCCGGATCTCGTGACTTAAACGGTTTAACGGTGTCGGCTCGTCGTTTCATGATTATATCTAACGGATTTAAGCTCAAACAATAAAATACTATCATTACCTCGGGTCGGTTCTCGGTTTCCTTCTTGATATCGGTTTAGAGAGAGAGAGAACTAGAGAGAGAATCTTAAGTGTGTGTTTTGGATGGTGTAAGGGATATGTGTAAATGAATTAAATGGAGGATTAAGGGTATATATATTTTTGATCATGGGCTTAAGCCCATGGTCTTTCCTTCATTCCTCCATAACCCAAGTCCATAACTCATATCCATTTACCCAACACAAGTCCATCTCGTATTCTATTCAACTAAACCGATAACGGCCCGGTATAAAATAAACGAACTTTATTTTATTAATATAACCGAAAGTAGGATGTTACACGAGAACACCGCCCCCCGACGATATGTGGGCGAAAAGGGGCTCCGGCGAGTTCTGCTTGTCGCCTGGAAGAAGGGGCGACTTTGAGGTGGTGGGGCCGGCGAGTTCTGCATGTGAGTGTGTTATATATATTATTATATATATATATATATATATATTATTAAATTCATATTTGTAGCCCCTACACCATTACACCCCAAAAACAAATTCTCAACCCTTGCTGACTGGGCGTCACATGGCACAAAACGCCAAAATTTATAGCCCCTTCATTACGTATAGCCTTATTGGCGAATGCTTGAATAGTTTTCTACATTGACTAGCTAAAGTTAAAAGTGATTTTATTATTTAGCAGTTAGCATACCAATATGTTTTTATTTTTATAGAAAACCAAAGAAAATAAAAACGATATAAATGATTTAAAAAGCGCAAATGATGTAAATCTCGATTTTTTTTTTTACTTTTTTATTTTTATATTATTTTTGTTGGTAAGCTGAAAATACTTTTAATGTTGAAAATTTTAATTAAGAATTTAAGATGGTTGTGATGTCTTTTTCTTGATTAGATATAACATTTATTGTAGAATATTTAAAATATAAATTGACTTCAGTTTTAAATAAATAACGAAAGGACAAGCGTACTAGCTTCCCACATTAAAGTTTTCTAATGTACAAATATTAAAAGAAAAAATTCCAATTTACTTATTATTTTTTATTAATGTATTCTTGATATTTCATCATTTTACGATTATCAACGTATATTTCATTTTATTTCAATACACTTACTAATTAAAAGTGCCTCTAAATCACTAAGTAAACAATATTATTATATTGTAATGTTTTTTATTATAACTTATACATACTTATTGTATAATCATATATTAGGGGAAATGTTAACGTACAAATGAAATTAACGTGTTGAACGTGAGAATCAAGTAGAGTAATTATGTAATTGTATCATAAAGTAATTATTATAGTGTAATTACATAATTACTCTACTTGAATATATAATTACTCTACTTGATTCTCACGTTTAACACGTTAATTTCATTTGCATTTGATCAAAACCCCATATATTAGTTATATACTATATAAAAAGTTGTAATATTTATATAAATAATATGCCCGTTTAGCCTCACGACTCATAAGCATAGCCAAACTCAAAATGTAAAGTTGATGTTAAAGCTCTTTATTAAACGAACCGTGATTTAAGCTCAGGAGCTTAGGCCGCTTAACCTTAATCATTACTCGTTTCAAACTTTTAATGAGGCTGAAGAGGTATGTACCCGCCTCAACACCGAGCAAGGCGGGTCAACCCATAAGATAAAGACATTATGAAGGCACAAAGCCAAAACCTATGCGCATAGCGCATACAAAACATGCTCAGGCATCATATGCCCAGGCACACATATGCTCGCGCATCACATGTGCGCGCGGCGCATCAGCGCGCGGCGCATATCACATGCTCGTGCATACCACATCTGCCCAGGCACACATATGCTAGCGCATCACATATGCGCGCGGCGCATCAGCGCGTGGCGCATATCACATCTGCGCATGAAATATCTGCGCGTGAGAATAAAGAGAAGACCTCGCGCATCCTCAGGATTGGCGCATATCACACATGCACATAATCGACCTCGTCCTTATCCAAATCAGGATTAGGGCAACCTTGATTGTACACGTCAGACAACCTTCCAGAAGGCATCTTTTTAAGGAGTAAGAATATGCTGATGTTGACAGCTGCCAAATGAAAGGTCGACAACCCAGCATGACACATGTGCTACCACGTGATTACAACCAACGAGAAAGCGCCAGGTGTCCCAGAGGACACGTGGCGCAGTGCGATTGGAGGAGGCCAACGAGGTTGAGCCCAACCAGTGGAAACCCTAGCACTATAAATACAGCATCAACTCCACTTTGATGACAGATTCATACTCAATCATTGACAGTTACAGGCAGTGATATCACATTCAATCATATTGAATTACATTCACTCACAGTCAGTTACATACAAACACACAGTCTCACAATCAGAGGGTATTCAGCTATTAAGCAATACTCTTGAGATTCACTTACTCACACATTATCATCTTCTCCACAATATACTGATTCTCACGTCGGAGGGTTACCCCAAAGAGGACCCCTCTGTCCCTTTCTGAGGGGTAAGTAACGGCGCTGTTCATTTTGTAGGTGGAAGAACACAGATCCAGAAGAATCATCGGTGAAATAGTATAATCACACCCGAGGAAAGTAGATCTGCTACCAGTGAGTAGATCCACGTTTCTTCATTGGCGCCATCCACTGTTACATCGGCAATCAGATCTCATCAGATCTACATAAAAAAAATCAATCACCATGGTTTCTGGCGTTCGTAACGTTGATCAAGCTCTGGAGGATATTGAACGTGAGGGTGTTAACGACGGACAGCAGGTTCTGAGGGTTCAGCGTGATTCTACGCGTACCACCAGCAACCGTCCCTTCGTCACAACCCCTCACGGCCAGACTGAAACTCCTCCAGACGATCTCATGTTACAAAATATGGCCGGCGCGAAACTGAAAGGACCAATGGGTCTAGAAGAAGAAACAAATGATCCGAATGAATGGCTCATAAACGAGCAGCGGCGTCTGATGGAAAAGTACAATGAAATGGTCAAACAGAAGAAGCTAGCCGACCAAACACAAAGGCAAACGTTTGATAAGCAGACTACAAAAAGGCCGCGCGCGCCGGAAGAAGGACATTCTGTTCACACTGCACACGCTGAGTTCAGTGATGAAGAAGTGCATAGCATGAGGAAGACGCGGGATACTCATGCAGGAGGCTCACAGCTCCGCGCGCCTGTGAACATGGCGCCTGGAGCCAGAGCCGATCTGGATCTGCACATGCCGTACAGCCCACCAGTCAGAGGGCAAGTGGACGTAACCACACCCTACAGACCAGCCATCTTGGTGAAACACTCAAAGTTCACTGCGCGCATCGCGCAGGCTCCCATCCAGCACAAGACCAAGATGCCAAGTGGTCTGGGTAAGTATGACGGCACGACAGATCCAGACGATTTCTTGCAAGGTTTTTACAACACGGGAAACCTGGAGAGCTGGACGATGCCAACATGGTGTCATATGTTTGCTCGCTGCCTAACGGGCGCGGCGCGAGTATGGTTCGAGAGCTTGCCGACTGGGCAAATTGATGGGTTCGAGGAACTATTAGAAAAGTTCCAAGCCCACTTCGTACAGCAGCGCAGGCACACGCGCGATCCTGATGACATCATGCACTGCGTACGCAGGAATGATGAAACGATTGAAGATTACATCACTCGGTTCAATCAGGAGTCTCTGGCAATCGGAGGTATAACCGAGCAACTCCTGCGCGTGGCCTTTATACAAGGCGCGCGCAGTGATCAATTACGACGAGCTCTCGTAAGCAAAGATGGCATGCCCACCACGTGGGCCAAGTTAATGGAGGCATCGCGAGTTTTCGCGAGAAATGAAAAACATATTGCCCAAGATAGGGCAAGAGAAAGAGCGCATCAGGCTGAATCACCGCGCAGCAAAGAGAAGAGGGCCAAACAGAACTCAGTATGGTCCAGGTTGCAGCCAACAAGTTTTTCTTCCGCAGAAAAGCAAGCGCAACCAAGCTCACCCCAGCCCCAAAAAGAGGCTCGTAATCGCGGGGAGGGTGACAAGAGGGAGGGCGGCAGAGATCCTAGCAGACCTCTGCCAAGAATATGGACACCCCTCACTAAAACACCTTCACAGGTGTTAAGTACTGAGAATGTTCAATTCAAGCCCCCCAAGCAACTACACTACAAGGGACCGCAAAACAGTGGCAAATATTGTGAATTTCACAGGTCCCCGGGACACAACACCGACGCATGCCATCATTTAAAGGATGCGATCGAGAAGGATGTAAAATCAGGCAGGCTGGCTCACCTGGTGAAAAACCAAAGAATAGAAGATGAGCAACCGGAAGGAGCCTCTGCCAGCAAAAAATACAAAAGAATCTGTGTGGCTGAGGGGGGACGACAAGGGCAGACGTCAAAAAAGAGAAGCGCGCAAATACACGGAGATTGGCGCGAGCAGCAAGTCATCTTCCCAAGAATCAGGGGAGGCCCTTCAATAAGCAGTCCTCTCGTCATCACCACACACATTGCTCATTACGAAGTGTCAAAGGTCCTGGTGGACACTGGAAGCGAATCTGACATTATGTATGAGCAATGTTTCAGAAAGTTAGACCCGGCAGACCAAGCGCGGCTCGAAATTGTGAACGCACCAATCTGTGGTGTTTCAAATGAAATCATCCATCCCCTAGGCCAGATTCAGTTTGAACTAACTATGGGAGATGATGAGCACAAGCGAGCCGAAGTTGTCAACTTCTTGGTCTTGCCCACCACGTCATGCCACAATATGATCCTGGGTAGGGGAACGATTGCCCAATTTAATGCTGTACCGTCGCCAGCACACGGCGCATTGGGGTTCCCTACACCAACAGGCGTAACATTTGTTTACCGCGATCATTTGTGCGCAGTGACAAGTACGCCGCGGGAAGGGAGAATGAAACTTCCAATGGCGGACAATGCGCCAGAGAAGTGGATTTTAAACCCAAAATTCCCAGAGCAAACGGTCACAATTGGCGCTACCATTTCAGACGAAACGAGATTGAGAATGAAAAGGTTGCTCACAAAATACACGTCGGTTTTCGCGTGGCAACACTCCGATATGACGGGGGTCCCGCGAGACTTGGCGCAACATTCTCTTAACACGTTCAAGTCGGTGGAGCCAATTGCTCAGAAAAAGAGAATCATGGGGGATGAAAAGGCGAAGGCCATGAATGAGCAGGTGGAGGACCTGTTGCGCGCAAACATCATCCGCCCGATCCGATACCAGACGTGGGTAGCCAATCCTGTGATGGTAAAGAAAAGCAACGGGTCATGGAGGATGTGTATTGACTTCAAGGACCTCAACAACGCATGTCCGAAAGACTGTTACCCCCTCCCAAACATCGACGCAAAGGTGGACTCCGTGGCGCCATTCAAGCTCAAATGTTTCCTGGATGCCTACAAAGGCTATCACCAGATTCAAATGGCACCACAGGACGAAGACAAGACTGCCTTCAGAACCGACAAGGGTGTTTTTTGTTACACAAAAATGCCCTTTGGTTTAAAGAATGCGGGCGCAACCTATCAGAGACTTATGGATTCGATTTTCAGTGAACAAATCGGAAGAAATCTAGAAGTCTACGTTGATGATTTGGTGATCAAGAGCAGGGAGGAGAGACAAATGCTCAAAGACATCGAGGAAACTCTTCAGCGCCTAACGGAAGTTAACATGAAGCTCAACCCGAGCAAATGTACTTTCGGCGCGGAAGAGGGGAAATTTCTTGGTGTAATGGTCACTAAGGATGGTTTCAAGGTGAACCCTGAAAAGGTGGAAGCCATCCTTGACATGCCTTCACCATCCACCATGAAAGAGGTTCAGAAGCTGAATAGTAGATTGGTGTCAATCAACAGGTTCCTAGCGAACCACGCCAACAAATCTACTCCATTCGTTAACACTTTGAGGAACTGCTTGAAGAAGAGCCAATTCAAGTGGACGCCTGAGGCTGAGCAAGCTTTCAGTGAGATAAAAGAATGTCTCATAAAGCTGCCCGCGCTAACAGCTCCACTTCCTGGCGAAACCCTTACATTGTACTTGTCAGCTGGAGACCGCGCCATCGGCGCAGTATTATTGGTGGATCGCAAGGGGATCCAAACGCCAATATACTATGTGATTCGGGTGCTGACAGACCCTGAGACGCGCTATTCCATCATGGAAAAGTTAGTTTTGTCACTAACACACGCGTCGCGCAAGCTCCATAGATACTTCAATGGTCATCCTATTGAAGTTCTGACTGGTTACAACATCCAGCAAGTCTTGCGACGCCCCGCGCTCTCCGGAAGGCTGACAAAGTGGGCGCTGGAATTAGGTGAACACACGATCACCTATAAGCCCCGTCCAGCAATAAAGGGTCAAGTTTTAGCGGATTTCATCACGGAAATCCCAGAGGGAAAGATTGAAGAAGCTCAGCGCGAGTTAGACCCTCCGCGAGCAAATGATGAAGAAGATGTTTGGAGGCTATTCACTGATGAAGCCTCCAACAGCGAAGGGTCCGGAGCAGGCCTCAAACTGGTGGACCCTGATAATCATGAATATACTTATGCTATTAGATTGGACTTCAAGAGTACCAATAATGAGGCTGAGTATGAAGCCCTGCTGGCTGGTCTGCGCATTGCGCGCAAGTTTGGAGTTAAAAGGCTAGAGGCCCATGTTGATTCTTACTTGGTAGCTGCTCAAGTCAACGGCCTTTATGACGCCAAGGAGAACACAATGCCTCTATATCTAGAGCAGGCAAAAAAGCTCGTTGAGCAGTTTGACTTCTTCAGAATCATACACATCTCGCGCAGCGAAAATAAGTCTGCTGACGCGTTGAGTAAGATGGCTTCAACTAATTTTGATCACTTTGGCAAAGATGTCAGGGTGGAAGTGATGAGCAACCCGTCAGTGCAAACGCAATCTGTCCTTGTAATTCATACAACCCCTTCATCCTGGATAACTCCAATAATGGAATTCTTGAAGGAGGGGAAGTTACCGGACGATCGCGGACATGCGAGAAAGATAAGACACAAGGCGCAGAACTATGAACTACTTGATGGTACATTATATCGACGCTCTTACCTTGGACCGCTCATGAAATGCCTGGATGCTGAAGAAGCAAGCTACGTGATTAGGGAGATTCACGAAGGAATCTGCGGAATACATGCGGGCCCGCGCATGGTGGTTGCCAAGGCAATGAGCTCGGGCTACTATTGGCCAGGCATGTACTTGGATGCGCTAAAAGAAATACAAAAATGCAAGGCATGTCAGAGCTACGCGCCAAACACCATGCGACCAAAGAACAACTTGATTCCAGTGACCTCTGCATGGCCTTTCCACAAATGGGCCATTGATATTGTGGGGCCCCTTCCGCAAGCGCAAGGGCGAGTGAAATTTTTGGTAGTGGCGATAGACTATTTCACAAAATGGGTTGAGGCCAAGCCACTAGCAAAAATCACAGCTGAGGCGATGAAGCAATTTATCTGGAGCCACATCATTTGCCGTTTTGGCCTTCCTATGGAAATTGTGAGCGACAATGGCAAACAATTCACTGACAGGAAGATATCCAGCTGGCTCAAAGAATTGCACATCAACCAAATCTTCACTTCGGTCTACCACCCTCAAGGGAATGGCCAAGTGGAGCGCGCGAATCAAAGTTTGTTAAATGGGCTGAAGAAAAGGTTGGAGGGAGAATCCCATTCTTGGGTCGAAGAGTTACCTAATGTCCTGTGGGCGCACAGGACATTAAGCAAAACTAGCAATGGCGAATCCCCGTTCAGCCTAACCTATGGGACAGAGGCTATGATCCCAGCAGAAATTGGATGCCCATCCCATAGGGTACTCATGATGAGCAAGACTGATAACGAGCGCGAAAGAAGATTGGACCTCAACTTGCTTGAAGGACGCAGAGAAGCGGCTATCATCAATGAAGCCAAATACAAGAAAAAGCTTGAAAAATATTATAATCAGCGCGTTAAAGAATGCCACTTCAAGAAAAATGATTTTGTCCTTCGAAACAATGAAGCTAGCCGCGCGATACCCCCAGGAAAAATGTCCCCCAATTGGGAGGGACCCTATCAAATTTCAGAAGATTTGGGAAAGGCGCGTACACTTTAAAAGATTTGAATGGAAAAAAGATACCGCGCGCGTGGAACGCGGCACAGCTTAGAAAATGCTTCATGTAAAAGTTCAAATATGTAATCAAGGCTTTTAAGCCATCATGAATGATGACTCGCGCTATCTTTCAATATTTGTTCTATTACCTTTGCATACATGTTTCACACTTCCTTTATTAATTTGGAGCAATATGACAACACTATATTGACTTCAAAACAAAATAAAACGAAGTAAAACATATATGCGCGAGCCTTAGCTCAAACGCCTTAACGAGTCTTAACTCTAAAACGTCAGGGCCTTAGCCCAAACCTACGAGCCTTAGCTCAAACACGTTAATGAGTCTTAACTCTAAAAACGTCAGGGCCTTAGCCCAAAACAAAGAGCCTTAGCTCAAAACACTCACAAACATCCATCTTACATCCCGCGCAGCCTGATCATAAAAATCCTTAAACACAACTAAGGCAAAGTACATGCCATATCATAGTTGTTAAGGTCTCAGGTCGAGGTCGCGCGCGGAATCATAGTGGATATCTGAGTAACACATGCTGACATGTAATGGCTAAAACTCATACTTCCATATAAAACCGCGCGACAACGACGCGCAAAAAAGGAATTGTGAAAAGTTAGCGCGCATGTCAGCATAAACAAGATACTGCGAAACCACTTACAAAATAGAACAAAGGTTAAGTGAATAATTTCCTTACAACCTTGTTCTTATTTTAACGTGCAAGCATATCTTATATCTATACAAGCAAACATGAAGAGATGAATGGAAATGCGCAAGATGAGAAAAAGAGAAAACAAGTTTCATTCCATAGCATTGAAATTTACAAGTATGATGAGTTACAAATTACAAGTATAAAAAAAAATATAAAATTTGATGAAGGGCTTCTCAAGTCTCCACGTCGACGTCAGCCGCTTCATCACCCTCATCATCTCCCTCAGCATCTGGCGCGGCCCGCTCCTCATCTCCGAACTGACCATAGTCAAGTTCTTCCTCCTCATTGGAGTCTTCTATCACGACGGTGTCAGGAGCAGGTTCTTTCGCAGCGCCAGAGCCGCTGGCAGGGGCAACATCCCCCGCGCCACCATCATCGCTACCAGCCCTCTCGCATTCATCGAGCAACTTCTTTAGCGCGCCGAGATCGGGCTGGTCAGCAAGCGCAGCTATCTGCAAATCATTAGAAAAGTATTGAGTACAAAACACTTGGAAAATTAATCAAGTAAAACTCATTAAGGTCAAGGTACCTGCATAAGGATGGGGATGGGAGTATTCATATATTTCTCCCCCACCGCGGCCATGTCCGCGCAGGCCGCGTCGCTCTTGTAAGGGTACTCGGATGGGTTCTTTTTCAACATGCCATATTCATACCCATCCGTAAACCCTTCAGCTCGACCCACCAAGCGCGCGGCAGCATTGCAGTCCATCACAAGGGCCTGAAACTCGGCAGAATATTTCATCGCCAAAGCGCAACGAGTCATGCCCTGTGACACCAGCCATTGGCGATCCTGCGCGAGGCCAGCAACAGACGTCTCGAGGGCAGGAACTTGGGAGTTTAATAACTCAACAGTTTCCTTGGTCTTTTTTAGCTCCTCTTTATCAGACGCTGCTGCCGCCAAAATTTTTTCTTTCTCAGCCTGCGCAGCATCAAGTGCTTCCTGGCTGGACGCTGCCGTCGCCAAGGCCTCATCTCTATCGGCCTGCGAGACCGCCAACTCCTTCTTCAGGCGCGCAACCTCGCTCTCCAGTGATGATTTCTCAGTGATACTCTGGACGATAGCTTGGTCACGCGCCTCCGCCTGTTGTTCCAAGACACGCACTCTCCGCGCGTACTTGGCAACTTCGGCCTCCGCCACCTGCTGCTTCTCCCGCGCAGCTTGGAGCTCATGCCCGCGCTTAATAAAGGCGGTGTTGGCACTTGCTCGGTTTTCGCTGAGCTCCGCCTGGAGTTTCTCAGCTCGTGCGCGAGCATCAGAAAGGTTCCAGGCGGCCACCTTAGCCTCTCGCTGGGCTTCCACAAGAGCATCGCGTACTTTAATATAATCACGACGAAGCTCCTGGGAGGCAGCAAAGAAAGCCGACCCAGCGAAAATATGGTCATTCAGCAAGTCCGCGCGGGTGCGCTCCTCCTGATACCTCCTTTCAGTAGGAGGCACGGCATGAGCCCAGAAGTCCTCGCATACGCCCATGGATTGGAAGGAACTGTCTTCATTAATATTCCATCTCGGGCGGTAAACGTGGTCACTTCCCTGCAAAACACAAGAAATGTTCTAAGTCATAAAACATACTTATATGGAGGTACGCGCAGCGGAGCAACAAATTAAAACATACCTGCGGGGATGAAGCAGAAAAGTCAGCGCCAGCCCCACCAGAAGTTTGCGCTGCGAACTCTTGTGGCATCGCAGGGCTGGCGCGGTCTCCCAAGGAGTCTTCAGCTTGAGCCCCCTCATCCTCCTCATCTTCTTCAATAGGCCTCTTCTCCTGCGACCTGGAGGGCTCCAAACCAGTCTCGCGGGGAGGGCTGCGTGTAGGAGGAGGCGAGGGAGGTCTCGACGCCGCCAATTCGGCGCGCAATACGGTTTCCTGCTCCTTGGTAATCCCAATAAGGGGAGACTCAGCACTAGCAGGAGCAGGAGCAGAACCAGCGGCGCCTGCAACGGCGCCAGGAGTGTCACCAGCAACTTGTGCGCCAGCTGCAACTCCTATGAACAAATCAACAAGGAAAAATGGTTTATGACTGAATCCAAAAGAAAAATTCAGAAGACAAATGTGCAAAACATACCTTGGCGCAATTCTGTTCGCGCGGCGAACATCGCCATAAAGTTCATTCTACCCTTTTCAGAGGGTAGAACAGGGGACTCCGAAGCAGCCCCCGGCGCAGCCTCAGCACCTTGTGGCGCCTGCGGCTGATCTGCGACCGTCGCCGGTCCTGCAAACATTCAAAGGAGCAAAGGTTTAATAACAATTCAATCAGAAGAAGATAAGCAAAGTATACCTGTTGCAGGCGCGGCACTGCTTCTCTCTTCAGCCGCGCGAACGGAGGAGGTGACGCCACCATACCTCAAGTGGACAGGAGGTCTGCCCACTCTCACAGGCAGGGAAGCTAAAGAAACCTTGGTGGTAAACACCTGGGTTTCCTTAGGTCCCTTCGTTTGAGCATGGGGATGAGCGACAGGGGTGTCATCTTTCTTCTGTTTCTTACTGGCCCCTGCGCCAGATTTCCCCTTAGCTTTGCGTTTTAGTAGGGGCGCCTCCTCTTCCTCCTCCTCCTCCTCCGCGAGCTCCAGCTCGTAGTTTTCGAGCGCATCTGCAAATACAAGCAACACAACTGTTAATAAACTTTGGAATTCTAAAGGAATAAGCATAAGTGCGAAGGCTTACCAGGCGCGTCACTATCAAAGTCAAATTCCAGATCCACTGGGATGAACATGTCAGCGAAGCGATCTGGGAAACCAACCTCCCCAGCGCCAAGCGGGACGGAGCCACCCTCCACTTGATCATCATAAGCGGCGTGGATATAATCCTTGGTGACTGCGCAAAAACAAGTCAAGTGATATCAGCAAAAGAATTATGTTCGCGCAGAAAAAGAAATAAAGCAATGAAATAAACTTACACAACCCGTCGACTTGGATAACGGGCTCAAGCGCGCTGTCAGCCCACAACTTACTCATGCCGACCCCCACCAGCGCCTCCTCGCGAATGCTCTTGGCGGGGGATGGTTCGGCGGTCAGTTTCTTAACCCAGGCGCCGGTTGGGTTCTTAATAACATCCGCATCCGCGGGCGCAGAATCGATCGCGCGCATCGTCATGCGGATGGGGATTACACCAGCCCTTATGTAAAAGAACCTCTCAGACCAGTCATGAAGGCTCTTGAATGAAACAGTGGAGCACTTCACCTTCTGACTGCGAGGAATAAAAGAGAACCAATTGTCTTGGATCTTGGGCTTGTAAAAATACTGAAAGCGCCGAGGAGTGGGCTCCTCGCGCTGGGATTTGCACATGAACTCAAAGTGAGTCACGCGCACGAGTCCAAACGGATGGACTTGGGATATATGAATCCCATAGAACTTCAGCAGTGCACCCACAAACCTTGTCATCGGGAGACGAAGGTTGCAGTGGGTGAAAAAGTGGCTATATAGGGATATATAGCCGGCAGGCGGGTCCGCCGCCGTTTGCCCGGCCCCAGGCAACATGCAGCCAAACAGGGTGGGAAAGCCCTGAGAGGCGATAAGGCTGTCAAGATCAGCCTGCCTCAATTTGCAGGGGATTTCATTCCACCTCCTCACCACCTTGGTCCTCCTTACCTCCTCCGATGAGCCCTCAGCAACCTTCTTCCCCTTGCCTTTCTTCTTCAACGTCGACATCACTACGGATTTCACGCGGCGTTTTCGAGAAACGATTGAGGTGATCGACGGGTTTGAGGAGTCCGAACAATCAGACATACAACTGAAAATCAAACGGAAACTTCTGAAGAACAAATATTTGGGAAGCAGAAAAAAGGATAATCAGAAAACAAAGAAAGAAAAGCTTAGAAGAATAAGCAAGAAGGTGAAGGATAAAAACTCTAAGGGCTGGCTTTTATAGGCCCAGGAGAGAGAAATTTTGATGCTGAACGGACTTCACGCGCCCCCACTCGCAGGTCTTGGCCAATGCGAGCGTCACACGTGTCCCTGACACTGTGTGAGGAGACATGAAAGGAAACTATACGGCTGCTGCCAGAGTTCACGTGCCCCCACTCGCAGGAACGGACCAACGCGAGCGCGACACGTGTCCCTGACAGCATGTGAGGGGACACGAAAGGCAACTGTTGCACCTCGAGCACACGAAATGTCTGACACGTCTCCATCACTGACCCACGTCAGCAACCGTCACGTACACAGACGATTCGTTTTCAACCAAATGGATAGAACTTCGCGCAACGATGGAAACAACCAAGAAAACGACAAAACCCCTTTAACAGGCCAAATCAGTAAGTCTAATATCTATCTTACCGCGCTCGCGCGAGATAAGAGACACATTTGACTGGGGGGGCTTGAAGAGGTATGTACCCGCCTCAACACCGAGCAAGGCGGGTCAACCCACAAGATAAAGACATTATGAAGGCACAAAGCCAAAACCTATGCGCATAGCGCATACAAAACATGCTCAGGCATCATATGCCCAGGCACACATATGCTCGCGCATCACATGTGCGCGCGGCGCATCAGCGCGCGGCGCATATCACATGCTCGTGCATACCACATCTGCCCAGGCACACATATGCTAGCGCATCACATATGCGCGCGGCGCATCAGCGCGTGGCGCATATCACATGCTCGTGCATATCACATCTGCGCATGAAATATCTGCGCGTGAGAATAAAGAGAAGACCTCGCGCATCCTCAGGATTGGCGCATATCACACATGCACATAATCGACCTCGTCCTTATCCAAATCAGGATTAGGGCAACCTTGATTGTACACGTCAGACAACCTTCCAGAAGGCATCTTTTTAAGGAGTAAGAATATGCTGATGTTGACAGCTGCCAAATGAAAGGTCGACAACCCAGCATGACACATGTGCTACCACGTGATTACAACCAACGAGAAAGCGCCAGGTGTCCCAGAGGACACGTGGCGCAGTGCGATTGGAGGAGGCCAACGAGGTTGAGCCCAACCAGTGGAAACCCTAGCACTATAAATACAGCATCAACTCCACTTTGATGACAGATTCATACTCAATCATTGACAGTTACAGGCAGTGATATCACATTCAATCACATTGAATTACATTCACTCACAGTCAGTTACATACAAACACACAGTCTCACAATCAGAGGGTATTCAGCTATTAAGCAATACTCTTGAGATTCACTTACTCACACATTATCATCTTCTCCACAATATACTGATTCTCACGCCGGAGGGTTACCCCAAAGAGGACCCCTCTGTCCCTTTCTGAGGGGTAAGTAACGGCGCTGTTCATTTTGTAGGTGGAAGAACACAGATCCAGAAGAACCATCGGTGAAATAGTATAATCACACCCGAGAAAAGTAGATCTGCTACCAGTGAGTAGATCCACGTTTCTTCAGAGGCGATCTTGTGTCACAACTTGTTTCAAGCTTTTAGCAAGAAATTTCACAATTAACTAATAAAGGTAGTAATAATTCTACTATGGGTTTCAATAATTCATACCACCGACACCTATTTTCTATATGGTCCAACTAAATTCAATACTATTTATTTATTATTTAAACTAAAAACAAAAGTATTGGTTAATATTATTGGTAATGGCCACCTAACAAAAAAGAAATCTTTTTTAAATTTCTTTTTTATAAAATATATTAATTAGTTTAGACTTTAGAATAAAAAGTGTCAATTTATGAATTATTTAATATAAAAAAAATCAAACTCAAATCTTCCTTATGGAAAATAATTGTGCCACAAGATTTTGCAGGTTTGGGCAAATACAATTTCTGCAAAAAAATCAAACGTATCTACATAAAAGAAAAAATCACCTTTTTTTACTAATTACAGTATTTATACAACACCATTAACAAATAAAATTATGAAAATTATTGTAAAAAAATAATAAAATAAGAAAGGTTGTTTTGTTTTGTTTGTTCTCATGTGAAGGGATCTGATTCTCTGGGAAAACTTGCTTCAATGCCAAACTGCACCATTCGTTTCCCTTTATGTCCTATTTTCCACACAGTTTTCCTAAAAAATAAACTGCCAATTTAAATAATATTTAATTAATCAAATTATTCCTTTTTAACTGCCACCTTTTTACATAAACAAATAAATAAATTCCCACCTTTTTTTTTTCATAACAATATATATTTAAGATGTATATGTATATATCAATTACAACTTGTAAAACTTCCGAATGCTCCAGCAATCGAACATGCCACTTCCAATAATTTCCCTGCATTTACCAAAAACATGTTATTATTGCCTAATTCAAGAATAAATAAATGTGCATTTGGTATTTATGCTTTTATTCTTGGACTAATATGTTAAAACATCCATTAAACTAAAAGATGCTTAAAAATCAAGACGTTTTTAGACAATGAGTTAACTACACTCAAAAGTGGGCATAAAGATTCTACCATTAATAGTTGTGTAGCTTGTGCTTTAAAAGTTGTACTTTTTAAGTAAAACGAGGAAGATGACCAAAACGTCCCTTCGATAAACCAATTCTTGTAATGCCCACCTAAAACTCGCCGGTCTAATCGCATTTTAATCATTACTTGACGTGATAATTAACCTACCAGCATTTGTCGCTTGTCCAAAAAATCTCGTTGGAATTGAAACATAAAAATACATGGTGGGAATCTAAAATAAATCTCGTCGGACTTCAAAATAAATAAATATCATTGGACGCCAAAATAGATCCCATCTGAAGCCAAAACAGGGCCAGCCTAGGGGTGTGGCCGGGTAGTCGACGGCCACAGGCCCGACACCCGCTAGGCCCGAAATTATTTTTTTTTGAAAAAATTATATGTATTTTTATGAAAAAATTTATGTATAATCAATGTTTCAACATAATTTCATAACCACCAGCTTGGTCTAGTGGCAAAGGGGCATGACATCTAACCAAGAGGTTCTGGGTTCAAGTATTAGTTGAGATATTTTTATGTTTATTTTCATACACAAGTTTTTACACAACTCAAATCATAACTAAGTAAGCCCACTTAAAATTAATTTGTTTAAATCCAAAAAAATGCTCCTTTTACTTAATGCCCAAAAAAATTTTCGCCTTTGGCACAAAAAAAATTTCGTCTTTTCAGAGCCGGCCCTGAGCCAAAATAATCTCATTGGACGCCTAAATAATCATGTGATCTTTGATGATTTTTTTTAAAACCAGCGACCCGGCAATTTTATAACGCATGACAGAATCTGGTTGGTTAAAAATCTCGTCGAGTAATGATTAAAAATCTCGTTTTAGAGTGAACATTTTGGAAATTAACCAATAAAATGAACATTCCGTTAACACTGAACGCTCAAATACGAACATTTTGGTCATTATCCCCTTAAAAAGAATATGCCTTGTGTTATGACTTATGACAATTGCACTTCCAAAGGGGTAGAGGAATAATGGTATGTGAGTGATGTGACCCACCAGCCCACCCTAAAGTTATACCGTGTACCACCGTCACTTAAAAATATCACCACAGTTCCGGTGAATCTATAGTTGGATTAAATACAAATTAAATTAACGTGCTAACTGTGAAAATCAAGTAGTGTAACTATATATACAACATAGTATAATTATAGCATAGTGTAATTACGTTAAAATGTAATTACACAATTACACTAATTGTAAATATACCACTTGATTCTTACCGTTAGCATATTAATTTAATTTGTAAATTACCAACAATTTGACTAAATTAACGTTAAAAACTAACCTCGTCTTTGCTTAGCAACGACCTTAACCGCCGCCGTGGTCGACACCTTACTCGCCGGTTTCTCCGTCGTCTCCTCCACGGGAAACAAAACCCCATCAATCCCTTGAACCGATATCCTCCCATCCGTATATATATCCGGGTCAAACAAATACGCCGACCCATCACCCGACCCGAACTTAACCGACCCATCAGCCTCCTCCGCCACCACCTTGTGCGGCAACCTTAACGTATCATACTTCACCTTCCCAAACCTCCGTACAGAATTATACATACTCTCTTCCGTCTGATACTCCGGTATCAAATGATAATACATTATCTGCTCCGGTGCACCCGGGTCACTCAACTGATCCGTCGTCAGTTTAGCCATCGCCTCATCATTTGGCGCCAACACCGTCAAAACATAACCCTCCGACACTAGTCTACCCATCTCCGTCGCTAATGACGTCAGGTTAACTAATATATCCGCTAATTCATTATACCCACCGTAATGTAATAAAGTATGAATAAAATCCTTAACCTGACTCTCGCCGTCGAAGTGGTGACGTGGCCCTCCAGGTCCGGGTGCCGGAGCCGGAGCCAACGACGGACCCGGCGCCATCGCGTCGTAAACCGGTAAAACCGGTGGTGAACCGGGTTTAACCTGAACCGGTTTTTTCAACCGGTGGGTTATCGGATCCACCACCGGAGCACCTTCCGGTAAGACAGCGGATATCGAAGTCAAACTCCTTCTCCGGTTAAACTCCTCTTGTACGGACAGCGGGATTAATAATCTTTCGATCCCGTGGATCAGCCCGTCGGGTAGGGTTATGTCGTCGGGTCGGGTCAGTTTGGATACACCGGCTATTGACTTCACACCGGAAGTGGTTTCTACTAACGGGAGATGGTTTTCAACCTCTTCGGTGCATAGTGTTTTGTGATGACCCGACCCGGGACGGGATGATGTGGAAGAGTAGTAGCTTTTGTAGTGACTTGATGTTACCGGGTTCAAGTAAGAACCGTTTGAATTCGGGATCCATTTGTTTCTCCAAGGCTTCATTGTCGGGTGCGAGTATTGTGATGTTGTGACGTGAGACTGCTTGTTCTAAGGTTTGTAATAATAAGGCTTTCTCAACGAGTTCGGATAACTCGGTGTAGTGTGAGTCAAGTAGTGCCACGAGGACCGAGTTGGAGTTGATCTGAGTTTGACTCGGCAATGCGGTTGTTGTAACAAGGATTGTGAAGAGTACGAGGTTGAATGCTGCATCATAGTTCATGGAACACATGTTGCTTGCTCTATGGTTTGTGACAAAATACGTTGTGGTTTGTTTGTTTGTTTGTTTGTGACAAAATGGAACGTAATGATACGGCAAGAGGTGATGTCGTTTAATGAGTTAGGAAGTAGACACAGGCTGGAAGTGGGGCCCACGTGAGTGGAAGAAAGTAAGAGGAGTATTGTGGTTCGGTTTATACAATTATACGGCTTGTCGGCTTGGCTTAGAAGGTGATATTTTGTTTTGAGGAAACGGGTTGCATTAAATGTAACGTTCTAAGAATAAACAGGACACATGTTCCATGGCTGAAGAAACACTAACTGGACCCCGGGCAGATTACGGATAACCTGGGGGTTGGATAGATGTTTCCCACGAGGGGTTAGACCCGGCAAAGATGGTTCTTCTGATAACCTGCAAAACAGACACCGTGAGCTCGTCACTGAGAAGGGGGGGGGGGGTTCCTCCTTGTGACCACCCTCCGGCGTGAGAATCAGACTAGATTGCTCTTTAAATATAAATGTATATTAAGAGATTGCTAGAGCAGATATCAGGTATAATATGTAATACGAGATAGTATATGATGATAATATGATAATATGAGATAATCATACCATTTGGGGTATTTATAGCCGAAGGTAGGTTTCCAAGGAGGTGTGGCCGGCTGAATAGTGTTCCTGTTCTACCAACTGTGGCCTACGCACGTGCCCTGCTGGTAGTTGGTGGGTAGGCAGCGGCTGATAGTGACCAGGCCTGCTGTGTACTATTCCTTTTCCACCAACTGCCGGCTATGCACGTGGTATGACAGGAGTTGGTGAGTAGGCAGCGGCTAATAGTGACATACAGTACAAGAGCATGCTGCTCGCCATACTGTTGTCAATAAGTTGTCGTATCTTTGGTCAGATCTTTTGCCCATACCTCGTCAGGTACAGTACAGAAGATCTTCCCGTATCGTACGGACTGGCTTAGTTGGGCGGGAGTATTCCCCCTCCCGCCTTTGTGCGGGATTGTTCCCGGCTTTGCTCATTCCTTCAGGTGACAACTGAATGATTGAGAGCTAAGTGCCTTGTGCGTGTAGCCTTGCTGCGCGGGTGGCCTTCCCTGATGGCTTGTATCCGCAGCTGCGGGAACAGGCAGAGTACTTCACCATTGGGAGGCATTTCCTGCGGGAACAGCTTGCGTACTGCGCGTAAGGACGTCACGTCTCTGAGCATGGTGGGTCCTGCGTATCCAGTTGGTTTCTGCGCAGACGTCTCTTTTGAAGGTGAGTCTTGCGGGTCCAACTGGGCTCTGCTGGGACCTACCTCTTCAAGTCCCCCCAGTCCAATGTTCTTCTCATGAATGTTTAATAAAGTGAGGTGAACTTTTGGACTTAAGCAAAGGGTTTTGAAAAGGGTTTTTTTAAGGTTTTCCATGGGGATTCTTCCCGCGGAAGTCCTTGTCACTTGCAGAAATTCCCGACTTTCCTGCTTGATCTTTGGGTATGATGCGGGTAGGTCTATAACCTCCTCGCAAGTCAGGAGCGTTGAGTCCCACTTGTGTGGATTCTCCATGAGGTTTTGGTGGTTTTGAACATAGTGATCAATTATGTTAAAACCACCAATTCCATCCTGGAGCTTCAAACAATGTAGTTCTCGACGTTCCCGCTATGCGGGGATGTTATTTCCGTTTCCGCAAGCATTGCCCAGAAGATCCTTCTTGGTTTCAATTCCCTGCGGAGCGCTAGGTATGTGAAGGGTTTTGCCTTGACACTGTACCCGCGCTCGTCTTACGGTTACTTTACTTCCAAGGTATTCCTGGCGTCAATTCCCTGCGGGTGCTAGGTATGTGAAGGGTTTTACCTTAACACTGTACCCGCACCCGTCTTATGGTTACTTGGTTGCCAATGTATTCCTGGCGTCAATTCCCTGCGGGTGCTAGGTATGTGAAGGGTTTTGCCTTAACACTGTACCCGCACCCGTCTTATAGTTACTTGGTTGCCGAGGTATTCTTGGCTTCAATTCCCTGCAGGTGCTAAGTATGTGAAGGGCCTTAACACTGTACCCGCACCCGTCTTATGGTTACTTGGTTGCCAAGGTAAGGGGTATTTTCCCGCTTACTTTTGAATCTTTTTGAATTTTTGAAATTCGAAGAGTTGGTGAAAGGATAAGAACAGTCCAAATCTCTGAAACGTCGTGCGACGGTTTCTTCTGACTGTCAGGACGTGCAGGAAGTTATGGTGACGTGACAGTACCTGGTCATTCCAGACGCTTTTTCAGGCGCGTGGGCGCGATTTTTCGGGCGCGTGGCCGCGAAATTAATGGTACGCGTCCTTTCAACAGCTGTTGCCAGCTTGCTTTTTGCCACGTGTCATAGTTTCATTGCACCTTCGATTTCTCTCTCTTCCGCATTAAATTCATCGCATTAATTGCGATTAGTATATAAAGGGGGAGAGGGTTCTTTGTAATCCACACTTTCACTTTTCTCTTCATCTTCAAAACGATTTCCGGCGAATACTCATCTTTTCAGTCGAGCATTCTCTTGAAATCGTTTTCTTCTTTCATCTGCAAGATGTCTTCTCACGATCTCGAAGCTACAGCCCAGGAGGCTGGGGTGTTCGCCGATGACAAGAGTACTGCTGGCGAGTGCCAGTGTGCTCTGCCTGTCGATCTGTATCAGTACATCGTCAGGAAGTTCATGCTCGAGTCTCTCGAGCCTGAGTTTCCTGAACCCCATCAGACGGTGTATGATGCCCCCAGAGGCAAGATCGGGGTTTATGCTGCATTCTTTGTCTATGGGAATCTTAGGTTCCCATTGACAAAGTTTGTGTACCGTGTCCTGGAGAGGCACGGTGTGCACCTGACCGAGGTGCACCCGATGGCGATCGCGAAGATTCGCCACTTCGAGTGGGCGTGCCTGATTCTGGGCATTGAGCCCTATGTCGACCGCCTGATGACCTTCTACTCTTGGAGGTGCATCCAGGGGTGGTATACGCTGATAACCCGGATTAAGGGTTTGAAGATTTGCGCAACCGAGCGCAGTCTTCGCTCGTGGAAGCGGGAGTTCTTCTACATCTCCGCTCGAGCCATCCCCCTTGCCATGAAATTCAAGAATGGGCAAGCACTTCCCAGCCTTCACGCCTCCAACTACCAGGAGGCGGAATGGTTCTCGAAGATATCCCAAATCCAATCTCCGGTTTACCGGTTTGCGGAGTCCGGGATGGTGATGCTCGGGATGAGCCGAGTGTGGAAGGATGCGGATGCGCAAAAGATCCCAATCGTCCTTGAATACGGTTCGAACTCTGTTCCTTACGGTATGCTCTGTTTCTTTTTGTTGATTTAGAATTTCTTCTAACTTCTTTCCTGTTTATTTCAGAGGGGAACGACTTGCAGTCGCTCCTGTATCCGCGGGAGGCTGACAGTCCCGCTCGGATGGGTACTCGTGCTCTAGATGAGAACGAGTTGCCCATCCTATAACAAACGGCGGATAGGTTCGTGGAGGTCTACCCGCTAGGCCACGAGATCCTGAGCACCAGGCGGCCAGGTAAGGCGCTATTCAACCCTCGACCCCTCAATGTTGAAACCTCTGCTGGAATTCCTCTAATCTTATGTTCTGATGAGGAATCCGCAGATGGTCCTCCGTTGGTGCGGAAGAAGAAGGCTGCCGGCGGGAAGGGGAAGGAGAAGGTGGCCTCCACTGCCGATCCGGTGCCTCGGTCTGACTCACTTTTAGGCTCAAGAAAACCCGTAAGTACAAACTTCCTTTATTTTTAACTTCATAGCTTTTCATCATTAACACTTTATCTTCTTTGTGCAGGCGTGGATGTTGACGCATTCCAGGGTGGAGCGCAGAGGAGTACCCCTCCGCCCATGACGGTAGGCTTGGTCAGCCTTCCTGAGGCGACGACCCAGGCGGCTGCGCCTGCGCCTGCTTCCGCTGGTTCAGTTGCTCACTCCGTTGAGCCGACTGTTCCAGCTGTGATGACATCACAGCCGGCTGTCAGTGCCATTTTTACCGCATCTTTCACTGAGCCGGCGGTTACTTTTGCTGCAGATTCCGCAGCGGCGACCGCGGCGGCTGTTACCATGCCTCCTCCGTCATCGGCAACGACGGCCGATCCTTCAGGTATGCATGGGGCTTATCGCCATACTCTGCCTCCTTCCCATCTGCCTGACCTCTTGGATGGATTTCCCTTGGGTTCAGGTGATGGGTTTGGCGGCTATCGGCCTGTTGTTGACCCTACGGGTGCGTAGGGTTCTTTAGGCCCTTTTCATATTTTTATCATCTTTTCCTAACTGCTTTATGTTTTTTTTGCAGTGTCGGATTCCAATGAAGTGTATGTTCCACGATGGAACATCTGCCGAGGAACAACCCTTCGCACACCTGTGGAGTGCGTGGAGTGGGCTCGTCACGCAGCTCCCAGTGGTGCGTTGGGGGAAGCCATGGCTAGCTACCAGATGGGTAGGCTAACCAATGAGCTTCGGGTTCTCCTGGCCCGGATGCAGTCGCGCGTCGAGCTGCTTTGTCGTGAAAACGACAAGTTAAAAGCAGCTCGCCTTCAGGAAGTAGCTCGGGCGCGGGCTGTCCGGGAGGAGAACGTAAAGCTTACCGCAGTGGCTGCGGAAAAGGAGAAGGCCTTCAAGGCCCTCGAGGTTGAAGTTCAGGCCCGGCTCGAGGCCCGTTCCAAGGCTGCCCAAGCTGTTAACGAACAGCTTCGGCTGGCTAAGGAAACTGCAAGGAACGCAACCGAGAGGGCCACCAAGGCTGAAGCTGTTGCTGAGCCTCTACGCGTGGAGAATGAGGAGCTTAAAGCCAAATTAGAGGCTCTCCAGCAGGCTCATGATGCCTTGGCGATGGAAGACGCCAAAAAGCTCCAGGAGATCTTGGACCAGAGGGGGGTGCTTGACCATACTGAGCGGAAGCTAAAGGGTGTCGAAGAGGCTGCGGCTAAAGAAGTGTTGCTTGCCGACCTCAATAAAAGTGAAGCCGAACGCGCCCGTAACGAAGCTCAAGCTGCCCTCCAGGAGGCTCTGGTTGCCAAGGAATGGCTTCTTCGAGAAGCGTTGTCTCAGGTATGCTTTTCATGTCTTTACGCTTTTCTTTGTAAATAGAAAGGGTTCTGATACTTGTATATTTTCTTTTTTGTAGGTTGTGCATCGAGTCTTCACGGAGACGTCTTATGACGATGCTATGAGCGCAGCCCTCAACGCTTCTCATGAGGATGGGGAAAAGGCCGGCTTCCTGCTTGGTCTAGGGTTCGTTGAGAAAGGCATTCCGCCTTCCAACTTCCCTTTATTTGATGTAGATACTGAAGCTGTATACGACCAAGCAGTGAATCAGTATGCCGCCTTCCCGCATCCGGTGGTGGAGAAGGTAAACGAAGTTGCTGCTGCTGATGATGGGCTAGCTATCCTTAAAGCTTTCCTTGAACTGCCACGCTCTACTGATGGTGCTGGTCCAAGTGGAAGTGGCCCTGAAGCTTGATCCTGAAGATCCCTTCCCACTGTTAGGATAGATTTAGCTTGTATAGATTTATATTCTTGTAGGCGGGTAGTTACCCGGCCATTCTTGTAATGAATATTATGAAATATAAATCTTTGTGCGGGTAAGACCGCTATTTTCACTGGATTCCTTGCTTTATAAACGTTATATGACTTGCATACTTTAGTTTAAATTAGCAATTTTCCAAGTGTTTAGAATAAGTTAACCTTTGAACGTGGTAGATAATAGGTTGAAGTTTTGCTTCCTCTTTCGTGATTGTGCGGGTAGGACCGTCACTTGCACTTAGGATGGCTAAACTTTACCTACATCTGACCTGCGTGGAGGTTTTCCTCATCTTTTTAGAAATTTTCTAAGTGTTTAGGATAAGTTAACCTTTGAACGTGGTAGATAATAGGTTGAAGTTTTGCTTCCTCTTTCGTGATTGTGCGGGTAGGACCGTCACTTGCACTTAGTAGGATGGCTAAACTTTACCTACATCTAACCTGCGTGTAGGTTTTCCTCATCCTTTTAGAAATTTTCTATTTTGAATAAGTTATCCGTTCGACGCGCGGTTGTCAATAGGTTCGGTTTCCTATCATGATTTGTGCGGTTAGGACCGGCACTTTCATTTAGTTGGATGACCAAAGTTTACCTATGACTGACCTGCGTGAAGGTTTGCCGTTTTTTGGGTTTATGCGGGATTTTCCGCCTTCCCCACGCAACGACTTTCACACTTATGTATGCGGTGAAAACCGGCATCAGTGTCGAATAAATTAACCGTTCGACGCGCGGTTGTTAATAGGTTAGTGTTCAGTTTCCTCTATGATTCATGCGGATAGACCGGCACTTTCATTTAGTGGGATGACTGAACTTTACCCTTCAACTGACCTGCGTGAAGGTTTGTCGTTTTTTGGGTTTATGCGGGTTTTGCCGCCTTCCCCATGCAACGACTTTCACACTTATGTATGCGGTGAAAACCGGCATATCCGTGTTGAATAAATTAACCGTTCGACGCGCGGTTGTTAATAGGTTAGTGTTCAGTTTCCTCTATCATGATTCATGCGGATAGACCGGCACTTTCATTTAGTGGGATGACTGAACTTTACCCTTCAACTGACCTGCGTGAAGGTTTGTCGTTTTTTGGGTTTATGCGGGTTTTGCCGCCTTCCCCATGCAACGACTTTCACACTTATGTATGCGGTGAAAACCGGCATCAGTGTTGATAGTTCATAAAGTATAAATGTAAAATCATCAGCGTCGATGTTCTAAGGAGAATCATTTCCATTAGAAGTGGCTCTGGGCCTTTTCTTTACAAATTTGGAATTGATCTACATGCAAACTGTGTAATTGAGCTCCCTTCCCTGTTGTTGGGATGGGAGTGCCATCGAGCCGATATGCACCTGGTTCGGGATCTCGTTGTTTGCGCAGTATGTAGTCTCCAACATTGAAGCTGCGATTTTATTCGTGTTTTCCCCAACTGGGGTTCTACACGCATCAGCCTGCTCAGCGTTCATTGCGCCACGAGGTGCGCGAGCGTCCCATCTCTGACAAATGCTTCGACCATGCCCTTTACGTCTATGCATTCTTCAGTGTTGTGGCCTTTTGTCCTGTGAAAGTCACAGTATTTGTTCCGATCAGCATTGTGACGATGTCGGATTATTGGAGCCTTTGGCCATGGGAGCTCCTCAGTGGCGAATATCTCGGTGACGCTTTTGGTGAGCGGCGTCCATCTGGAGTTCTGGTTTGACTGTACGTTATCTCTTCCGCCTAACCGATGTTGCAAGCCGGATGAGGTGTCAAAGTTTACCCTTGACTGCCAAATGCCTAGCTTCCGCTTTTTGTTTAATCGGGCGGTAGGGACGTTGTCTTCTCTTGTTTTCTGGGTGTAGAGGTTTGTGCTCTGTGGGAGATCTCTACCCAGTTGCTTCTCTGTTTCCGCAAAGCGTTTTGCTGCTGTCATGATGGCATCCCATGTGGATGGCATGCCATCTTTACCCGTTAAGGTGCGGATGAGCTCTGGGTCGTTCGCGCCCTGGATGAAAGCAGCGCGAACAAGATCTTCGCTGATATTACCCAGACTAAGCTTCTTTGAGTTGAAGCGACTGATGAAGTCTAGCAAAGATTCATCTTCCTCTCGAATGCATTTGAGGATTGTCCATTGCTCCTCGGTATACTTTCTTTGCTGGCTGAAGTGTTGGCTAAACTTTTGCTGGAAGTCTTCCCAACCGTAGATGTAGTGGACCGGTAGACTATCGAACCACGCTCTAGCAGCCCCAATAAGCGTCATTTGGAACATGTAACACCACGTAGGTTCCGTCCAACTACTGACGGTTGCCCCCGCTATGAACCTGTTCAAATGATCGTCTGGATCAGATATACCATCATAAGTGCCGATGTTGGACATCTGTTTGGCACTTTTTGGGGCGATTGCTTCCGCAATGTCCCTTGCAAATTTGGACGTTCCCGCATTTGCCACAGTTGGTCTGAATGTTTTGGAGAAGTCACGTGGATTTCCACCTGTGTTTTTTGGTTTGAAGGCTTCTCCAAAACTCCTTCTCGGTTGGGAGTCCGTTTCCTTACGCTTCCCTTTTGCCCTATGGCGAGGGTTCGCGTCGGTGTCGGATTCCTCCGAGTCATCGTCCAAGTATTCTTCGAATTCGTCAGCCTGTTGGACGGAACGCAAGCGTTCGTCCAACTCAGCTTTGAATTTCTTCTGACGTGCCTCCGCCCATGCCTTAACTTCATCGAGTGTTTGCGGGGGAGTCTTGTTCGTTTCTCTAACTGGGTATCGGTGAATCCCAGTGAGCGATTATTTACTGCACTTGCCCCAGCTTGGGTAACTGGGGTAGTGTTCGTAAAATTTACTTCACTTGCCCCGGCTTGGGTACCCGGGATAGTGTTTGTAAAGACTGTGTAGTTGCCGGTATTCCCCCCAGTAGCTGGGGTTGTGGTTACCGGAGTTTCTTTAACCATCTTTCCAGAAGTTTGAAAAAACTGAAAAGAAATGAAGTTCTAGCTTTAATGCACGGATGGCGCCAATTAAGAAACACTAACCGGACCCCGGGCAGATTACGGATAACCTGGGGGTTGGATAGATGTTTCCCACGAGGGGTTAGACCCGGCAAAGATGGTTCTTCTGATAACCTGCAAAACAGACACCGTGAGCTCGTCACTGAGAAGGGGGGGGGGGTTCCTCCTTGTGACCACCCTCCGGCGTGAGAATCAGACTAGATTGCTCTTTAAATATAAATGTATATTAAGAGATTGCTAGAGCAAATATCAGGTATAATATGTAATACGAGATAGTATATGTTGATAATATGATAAGATGAGATAATCATACCATTTGGTGTATTTATAGCCGAAGGTAGGTTTCCAAGGAGGTGTGGCCGGCTGAATAGTGTTCCTGTTCTACCAACTGTGGCCTACGCACGTGCCCTGCTGGTAGTTGGTGGGTAGGCAGCGGCTGATAGTGACCAGGCCTGCTGTGTACTATTCCTTTTCCACCAACTGCCGGCTATGCACGTGGTATGACAGGAGTTGGTGAGTAGGCAGCGGCTAATAGTGACATACAGTACAAGAGCATGCTGCTCGCCATACTGTTGTCAATAAGCTGTCGTATCTTTGGTCAGATCTTTTGCCCATACCTCGTCAGGTACAGTACAGAAGATCTTCCCGTATCGTACGGACTGGCTTAGTTGGGCGGGAGTATTCCCCCTCCCGCCTTTGTGCGGGATTGTTCCCGGCTTTGCTCATTCCTTCAGGTGACAACTGAATGATTGAGAGCTAAGTGCCTTGTGCGTGTAGCCTTGCTGCGCGGGTGGCCTTCCCTGATGGCTTGTATCCGCAGCTGCGGGAACAGGCAGAGTACTTCACTATTGGGAGGCATTTCCTGCGGGAACAGCTTGCGTACTGCGCGTAAGGACGTCACGTCTCTGAGCATGGTGGGTCCTGCGTATCTAGTTGGTTTCTGCGCAGACGTCTCTTTTGAAGGTGAGTCTTGCGGGTCCAACTGGGCTCTGCTGGGACCTACCTCTTCAATGGCTTAATAAATCAATATGAAGGATTTAATGACTGGTTGAGAACTTGATTATATTGATTAGTTTATGATTTTTGATTCTTTGTTTACGGTAAACATTACAAAATCAATAATATATATTTGTCTGACAAATTTGATTCCATATATTATTTGTTTATATATTAAAACACTTTCATACACTATGGTTGTAATTAAGTTTTAACTAAAATGCAAATTAGTTACTCCGTATTTCTCAAGCTGAACTTTTAGATTCGTTTCATTTATTTATTTTAATTGTATTGTTTTCTAATTTAGTTACATTAATAGCTATATGCATATATTGATATTTATAGGTTATGTATATGATATCTATAATCTATAATATACTAGGTTAGATACCCGTGTAGAACACGGGTTAAAATAAATAAATTTATTTAAGTAATAACACAATATGAAATATAAAAAGTATGTTCTACATATATAAAGATATAATATATGGTAGAATAAATTACACAATATAAAAATGTTGAAAATTCATAAATCTCTAAATTACGATATTTATAATTTTAGCTGTAACTTTATCCTTCATAACTGACAATGTGTTAAAACATGTTGTCTTAAAAACAAACAAAACATCTAAAGCGATTAATCTTAGCTTTTATTAATCTTTATTGAAAAAAAAATAAAGTGAAAATTACCTTTTTTAAAATTTGTAATTAAATATTTTATCTAAATTAACGTGTAATTTGTTACTTATACAAGCTTAATATTAATAGCTAATACAATATATTTATATAAAAAAGTAATATATTTATGTTGGTATTAAAATTTTTAAACCAGGAAATATTTATTAAAAATAGAAAGTAATAAATTAAAAGAAAAAAGAACAAAATACAAAACTAATTTTTAATCAAATATAAATGTCTAAACATAGCATTTGCTACTCTATAGCAGTAGACATCTCACCAAAAAATAAAATACTTTATAATAGTATTTTTGAAACCTGCTTGATACTCGGATTCCGTTCAAAGAAAATTATGAAATGAAGATAAATTTATAGCAATATTTTTACTATAAATTATATGATAATAAGTTACATTTACAATTTACAAATGTACTGCTACAAATACAAATATCTAAAAACATTATATACAGCATTGGATGAGCTTTTCAAGCAAATAAGTTACCTATTCCTTGGTTTTTCAACATACAATCAGCAAGGTGCTGAATTGAACCAGTCCCTAATCATATATGGATTAACTCCGTTATTATTTAACATTAATCCATATTATTCCTCCTACACATAAAATTGTAATGATCTAAGGGCACGGTAACGATACACCTTGTATGCATCAGTATGACTGAGCAATACACGAACTCCCCCTGGCTCTTTGGGCAGAAACAGATGGTGTGCTTGAGTCATCGGCCTTTATGCTTCTTCCAGACCCATTTTATCAAGCAGGAGCTACATTTATCTTGGACCAGTGATTGCATTACACCTTAAATCTTCCTATGCGGAAATTGCAGCACTTCGAATGGGCTTGGTCCATCAAAATTTTGTGTTTCTTTCTGAGCTATGTACTATTTTATAAAGCCTCCAATTCAAGTCATGATAATTTCATTTGGCTAGCTTCTCTTATAAACCAATCTGCAAAGGACCTTTTCCACCATGCTGTTTAATCTCTTGTATTAATTTTGTCTATTCCATAATAATCTGCAAATGGGCTTCTTTCATCATTTGGTTGTGCTTGCTATTATAATGCTTCCATAAAACTGTGCAAATAGCCTTGTCAATCTTTTTACACAAAATTAATAGAGTTGGATATATCCTCTTCAGTTCCACCACTTGTGAGAACTGAAAAATGTTTCCATAAAACTGTTGCTTTACTCTTTATATCTGCACTATATTTCCTTTCCCTAATTGATCATGATTAGTACAAGTGTTACAAATTTATTAAATCAATCCCCACCCCACAAGGAAAAAACTCACCAATTTTAAACCAATGGCAATGTTTAAGCCCAAATTTGCGCCAATGAAGAATTTTATGTCCACGTGGTGTTTTTTGATTGGGTTATACATTCATGTAACGGTGATACCTTTCAATAGATTTGGTAAAATGCCTAATTAAAATGGCAATTATTATTATTATTATTATTAGTATTATTATTATTATTACTATTATTATTATTATTATTATTATTTTATTTACCTGCTAGTGCAGAACTCGTTCACTCTAGGAACTCAACAGCAGAGTCGAGCAACTTTTTCTGGGATGCAAGACCGGTCCCGTGTTGAATCTCATCTCGAACCTAAATAGCGAAAGTCTAAGTATGAATAATTACTCAATTGAGAAATTTTCAAACTTTTTTTAACAGCTACACCAACCATATTCACTTTGGATTTTAAAGGCAGCAGGTAAACAAAACAACTTCATCTCCTTCCCTTCATGTATTTACTGGTAAAGAGAGAGGATATTAAATAATTATCATTGTAAGAACTAAAATTTGTAAGAACTAAAATAATACTTTCTGAAGGGTACATATGGAAAATGTGAAGCAATTTAGAAGCTCATTCTTTGCATATCATGGAAGGATACGAACCGAGCCTTCTTTGTTTTATCAAATGTGAAAATCAACGTTTTTTCCTTCACCATACCCTATGAGGATTTTAATAATTAGATATCTTAATGAGCTTATTTAGATAAAAACTAAATTAAAGCTTAAAATATAACTAAAAGTGACAAGAATATCAAGATTGACATACTTTTGGTCTAAAGTGCAAAGGCAGATTCATGAAGGCTCGCAAACTCATGCATCATTATTGATTCTAGTATTGTTATTGGAACATGATTATTCATAACACCGTCCTTTGAAATCACACCTAGAACAAATGTTAATAAATTCATTTAACTATTATAAAACTAAGCAGATGATACCGAGTAGGATGCAGAATTTGTAAAGCCATTGGCAATGACTCCGATTTAGGAGCAGACTTTGTAGATTCTTAGAGAGCAGGTCAAGGGGTTAATTCAAATATATGATTACACGGAACATAACCCATCTACTGAAAATGAATCGAAAATTTTGCCATTGATTTTCTTAAGCAATGAATATCAAATTAACACAGTTCAAAGAAAATAGAACCCAATTAGATGAGTTCGATTTGCTAAGGAAAGGGGCAAGAATAAGAATGGTTTAGGGTTTATGAAACTAAAACATCACGATGATGAGATAGGTTGTTCGGGTTGTAACTTCAAATTAGGGTCGGGTAGAGGATCCGTTTCGTGATTGAGAAAGGAGTATAGGAGGCGGGATTTCAAGAGTGAGGATAGGGTAGGTAGATGACGTGGTAGAGGAAAACATTTATTTATTAATTAGTATAGATAGATATAAATAAAGACATAAAAATTCTATGTTCGTGATGTGGTCGCTCCTCTTTTTTTAAGTCATCAGATTTGCTTGATTTTTAAATGGAGATTTCTCATGCATTTGACCCGAATTTATGGGTATGAGTCTTACCAAACCCAGATATTCCTTAAACGGGCTATAACATCTCATTAAATTAAAAATTATTCTCACCAAATTATTGATGTAAAAATCCTATAAAATAGGATATACTAAAAATTAATATCTTATTTATTTTAATATATATTATTTAAATTAAAAAAAACAATTTGATAGTAAAAAAAATAAAACGGGTCTTTGGTACCATCAAACTATAAGTGCATTATTAACTTTCATAAATATTAATTATAAATAAAAAACCAATTTTATAGTAAAAGAAATAAACGGGTCTTGGGTCTCATCAAAACATATAGCTTTTAAACCGGGATATAACATCTCATTTATTTGTCAAACAATTTATCATCAAGTATATTATATTAACTTTTATACAATAAAAAATATAAATGCAAAAAATAAATAAATATTAGAACAAATAATATAAAACAACCTCGTAATACGGGGGATAAAAACTAGTATATAAATAAACGAAAACACAAAAATCATATGTGTCGCGATGTGGTCACTCCCTTTTTTTGGAGTTATCAGATTTGCTTGATTTTTAAATGGAATTTTCTCATGCATTTGATCCGAATTTACGGGTATTAGTCTTACAAAACCCAGATGTTCCTTAAACGGGTTATAACATCTCTTTAAATTAAAAATTATTCTCACCAAATTTAATTTGATGTGAAAATCCTATAAAATAGGATATACTAAAAATTATTATTTGATTTTTTTAAAGAATATTATTTATAATTAACAAACAATTTTATAGTAAAAAAAAAAGGCTTTGGGACTTACCAAACCCAAATAACTTTTAAACCGGGTTATAGCATCTTAGTTATTTGTGAAACCTTTTTATCATCAAACTCTAAGTATATTATAAATTTCATTACAATAAATAAAATTAAACCCAAAAAAATATATAAATATAAAAAACGAGTAATGTAAATCAGTCCCCGTAATACGGGGGATAAAAACTAGTTCCTTGTATATTGGATTTTAATAATCCCTATTGAATGATATTGGCCGATAATAATCCCTATTCATTTTATCGCCCCTGGCGGTCCCAAATTCAAAAAAGTTGGCCCCCAATGGTCCCCCGTTATAAATGACTTAACGGCGTTATACTTTTTTCCGAATTTCAAACTAACTTTTTTGGACTATTAATCGGAAGGAAAATACGAGTCGAATGATATAAAACTTAGCTCCAAACAATGATCTAAACGACTTGATTTTGGTTAATTGTAAGTTCAAACACCCGAATTGAAGCATTGCTTCGACATTTTAAAACACTGTTTCGAACTAATCGACTCGTATCCTCCTAACGATCAAAAGCCCTAAAACATTGGTTTGAAATTCAGAAAAAATGATAACGACGTTAAGTCATATTTAACGGGGGACCGCTGAGGGCCAACTTTTTTGAATTTGGGACCGTCAGTGGCGATAAAATGAATAGGGATTATGATTGGCCAATACCATTCAATAGGGATTATTAAAATCCAATATTCCTTATTATTATCATAATTTTGTAACCTAGCTAATTTGTTAAATTTATTTTTAGGCTTGAGTTTGTTTAAATTTGGGTTGATTAGACTTTTGAAGTATGTTTTCGAGTGGCTAGTGAGTGTCTCGGCTCATTTATACCCTGACCTTTGTGTACAGTTTTGATACTAAAAAGATAAATTTAGCATGTGTTTATTATAAAGACTAATTCAAAAACTGTTACGAGCTTAAGTCGACGCCAAACATTTAACTCGTTTATAACCTTAAAACACAATTTGTACATGACAGGCTTGTTACATATTGTATGCCCATGAAAATATTCAAAACAAAAGTGGTACATATAATCGTAGCACATAAATACCGTCTTAATTCAACTTATTAACGTATAAATCAACTTAAAAATGTATTTACGTCACCTTTTTATGGTGTATCATGTTATCTTTAAAAATATACAGTTCCACTATTAAAATAATTTCTAGAATTTATTAAATTTAATTTAGAAATCAAAGGAGGAAATTGCATAGTGAGTCACGTGTAATTACCTAAAAGATCTATAAACCATAAAGTAGCAAACCGAGTGATGTTTGTATAATAAAAAGAAAGGGGTTAAGTAGAAGTAAGAGTAGGAAAATAATTTGGTAACTCTTTACTAAGGGTGGCAAACCCAACTCAAATGAATTGTTTTGGGTCAAGATGAATAAACTTTAAAAGTTAAATGGGTTAGGATGGATTATAAAATTTCTTCAAGTGGGTCAGGATGGGTTGGAAATATCCAAGTGAGTTTCATTTATAGGTTAAAATGGGTCAAAACAAAATATCCAAGTTATCCAAAATTTATCTAATTCAAAATACCCAAAATATCACGTGCGAAACAAAACTCATCCGAAACCCAAAAAACGATTAAAACGAAATAAAAACCCCGAACCGACTAAAGCGAAACTGAACCGAAATAAAAAAACGACCAAAACGAAACAAAAAAAACGGGAATGAAACCGAGAAACTTACCAAAACGAAACAAAAAAAGCGAAATGCAACCGAAAAGCTAACCAAAACTAAACAAAAACATCGAATCGACCAAACCAAAACAAAATTGAATAGAAATAAAAAAACGACAAAAACGAAACCCAAAAAACCGATATGAAACTGAAAAGTTGACAAAAACGAAAAAAAAAAGCGAAAGGCAACTGAAAAGCGCACCAAAACAAAACAAAAACACTAAACCGACCAAAACGAAACAAAAATACCAAAACGAAACTGAATTGAAATAGAAAAACGACCAAAACGAAACAAAAAACCGATATGAAACCGAAAAGCTGACCAAAACGAAACAAAAAAAAACCGAAATGCAACTGAAAAGCTGAAATCAATATAAAACAAAAACACCGAATCGACCGAAACAAAACAAAAAAACCAAAACGAAACTGAAACGAAATAGAAAAACGACCAAAACGAAACAAAAAAAACGAAATGCAACTGAAACCTGACCAAAACAATACAAAAACACTGAACCGGCCAAAGCAAAACAAAAAAACCGAAACGAAACTGAACCGAAATAAAAAAACGACCGAAACGAAACAAAAAAACCGAATTGAAACAGAAAAACTGACCAAAGGAAACATAAAAAAATAAATGCAATTTAAAAACCGAACCAACACGAATCAAAAACACCGAACTGACAAAACGAAATATAAAAACTGAAACGAAACTGAACCGAAATAGAAAAACGACCAAAACGATACAAAAAAAATCGATATGAAACCGAAAAAACTGACCAAAACGAAACAAAAAAAAACGAAATGCAATAAAAAACTTACTAAAACGAAACAAAAAAAACTAAAACGTAGCCGACCAAAATAAAACAAATGAATTGAAACGAGACCGAAAAAACTAACTAAAACAAAACAATAGTGAAACCAAAAAACCGAGAAATCGAAACCGAAACCATTGAAACCGACCGAAATGAAAAAAAACAAAACCGAACCGAAAAAAACCCCGTAAAACTCGAACCTAAACCGGTACAAAACGGTTTTTTTTTTAATGAACGAGGATGATGGGGGAAACATTTTAGTTATTTTACATTTTACGTTTTTTATTTATATTTTGAGTTATTATTTTTTTTAATAGTTTTTTTGAATATTTTTTTGAGGGGTTTTTAAAACCCTTTGTATGTCAACTTTCACTTGGGTCAATATGGGTTAGTTTTACCCATTTTGACCCATATCCATCCTAACCCTATATTTTAAAAATTCATCCTGACCCCATATCCATTCTGATCCATCACCCAAATCCAACCTAACCCACTCCCATTGCCACCTCTACTCTTTACAATTAATTCTTCACCAACCCTGTCAAAACTACATCACTTAATAATTCACTAAATAATGAACAAATATTTTTTTTAACGACCAATTAAGTAACGCCGGGTACTCCGTACGCGGCCCCAATTGGCTAAAGGTTGCTCGAGCCGGCCACTAGTCCGAACGGTCGGCCCCTAGCGGTCCACCTATTGAGGGATTCACCGGATAAAAACCGACCCCCACCCCCGTCAAATGGCACGACAGCGAGGAGCCGATAAAACCGGGTGAGATCAGGACTCGAACCCTAGCAATCCAGGATCATTCCTCATATCTCCCATATAAATTGATGATAGTGATGTTTAAACCTTCTATCTCTCACTTGTAAAATGAGTGCTCTACCATTGAGCCACATCCGATTTATAATAATGAACAAACATACTTGCAATGCATTGTTTCTCGTTGATAAACGTTTTGTGCGTTTAATAAAATAAAAATAATGCCATTGTAAATGGCATGTGAGTCATGATACTTTATTTATTTTATCAAAAAATTTCTAATTGGAACTTGAAATTCGATTAAGATAGTGGTGTATCACTAACAAGTTGGTTGACATTTAAGTTTTCCATAACCCACGACAAATCGATGGATAGGTTAGAACGGGTTCATGTCAGAACAAATTGATTAACATACGGCAAGTCAAACAGGTTCGAATTAATATGGATTCAAAAAAATTACTTCGGGCTATGACTAAATGAAGTGATAACATGTTACATGCGATATATTTTATTGACGGCTAGCTACGAGGGTTGCAGTGAAGACGTCAACGACGGTGTTGGCAGAAGTTGCGTCGACGATGAAGGTGGCAATACTGACAATGATGGTATAGATGATAGGGGACTGGGGAGGACGTCGTGATTGTATCAATGACCAAAGTGAAAGTCTTCGCTTCCTTCGACCCTCTTTAAGTGAACTTAAAGAGAATGAAATAACACTCTTTAAAGTTTTACTAGCCACTTTATCAAGGTCCATTATTAACATCTATGGTCTCTAGACTTCATTCAAAAACTACACATTCCAAAGTTGTTAACTAAGGTTCTCAACAGTACTTCATACAGATGCAAATGCCTCGTTAACATTTGAAACAAGTCTGTCGTGCATACAAAATATTGCTTAAAAAATATAACAATTATTGAAAAATAAAACCCTTCTCCATATTTTAATTTTTTTGTATAATATACTAAAAAATAGAATGTTATATCAAGCACATTTCGCATTGATGGGAAGTGTCAAGTGTGTGTAAATAAGTACAGGAAGTTACAAATATTAAAATATATTATGAAAGGATGATCTACACCATTATGTTTATGATAATATCTTAAACGTTAGATCCAAATCTTAACTTTCCTTGTAGTGGAGATCTCACACGTATTAATTGGTCTACCACCTTTTAAAATATTATGTAATCATTTACTCAATTCGTACTTTTTTAAGATAGTTTACAGAACATCATATCAAGAGAGGAAATTATCACTATGAGAAAATCCTTTAAGTTTCAAACATAAGACCTTAAGTTCACAAGTTTTAGTAATCACATCATGTAACTATATAAGTGACAATCAATACGTATTAAGATATACCAATGGAATATAAGTAAACTCATTTAATATGAATTAATTTTGAGGATGTGTATATATAAAAGTAAAAGCAACGTCTACCCCATGTAGCAGGTGAAAAAATAAAAATAAAAATTGTGTTAGTAATTAGTTTAGCAATCCTTATCCTTCAACTGCTTTGATGTTGTATTCTTTACCTTTGTGCAAAGCAAACTGAAGAAACACCAGTCGAACCCCGACAGATTACGAGTAACCTGAGGGTTAGATAGACGTTTCCCACGAGGGGTTAATTCCGGCAAGATGGTTCTTCCGATAACCTGCAAAACAGACACCGTGAGCTCGTCACTAAGAAAGAGGGGGGGTTCCTCCTTGTGACCACCCTCCGGCGTGAGAATCAGTCTATATTACTCTTTGAATATAAAAGTATATTATTAATGCTAGAGCAGTTATCAGGTAAATTATACAAGATATTAGATGATGAAATGATAATACCATTTGATGTCTTTTTATAGCCGAATGTGGGTTTCCAAGGAGGTTTAGCCGGCCTACTACTCTGCCAACTGTGGCCTACACACGTGCTCTGCTGGTAATTGGTGGATAGGCAGCGGCTGACAGTGACCAGGCGTGCTGTTCACTTTTCCTTTTCCACCAACTACAGGCTAGGCACGTGGTATGGCAGGAGTTGGTGAGCAGGCAGCGGCTATTGGTCACAGTGCTGTGGCGTGTTGTCTGCCATGCTGCTGTCAGTGAGCTGTCGTATCGTTGGTCAGATCTTTTGTCCATACCTCGTCAGGTATCACACAAAAGATCCTCCATTATTATACGGACTGGCTCATTTAGGCGGGAGTTTTCCCCCTCCCGCCTTTATGCGGGAATGTTCCCGGCTTTGCTCATTCCTTCTTCAGGTGACTACTGAATTATTATGAGTTTGAGCCTTATGCGTGTAGCCATGCTGCGCGGGTGGCCAGTCCCTATTGGCGGGTATCCGCACCTGCGGGAACAGGCGGATACTTGGAAACCATAGGGAGGCATTTCCTGCGGGACCAGCTTGCGTACCGCATGTGAGGTCGTCACAACTCTGAGCGTGGTGGGTCCTGCGGGTTTGGTAGGTCGCGGCGCAGACGTCCCTATGGTGAAGTCTGCGGGTTCAACTGCGCAGACGTCCGTTTAAGGAGTCTTGCGTTTTCAACTGCGCAGACGTCTCCTTTTAAGGAAGTCTTGCGGGTCCTAACCACCTTTGCTGGGACCTACCTCTTCAAGTCCCCCCAGTCCAATGTTCTTCTCATGAATGTTTAATAAAGTGAGGTGAACTTTTGGACTTAAGCTAGGGGTTTTTGAAAAGGGTTTAGTTTTATGGGTTTTCCGCGGGAAGTCTTACCCACGGGTTTCCCAATGTCACGCAGAATTTCCCAATGTTCTGCTTGATCTCTGGGATGATGCGGATAGGTCTGTAACCTCCCCGCAAGTCAGGAGCGTTTAGAACCTTTTGTGTAGATTCTCCATGAGGTCTTGGTGGTTTTGAACATAGTGATCAATCATGTTATAACCACCAATTCCATCCTGAAGTTTCAAACAATCTAGTTCTTGACGTTCCCGCTATGCGGGGATGTTAATCCCGTTTCTGCAAGCATGGCCCAGAAGATCCTTCTTGGTTTCAATTCCCATGGAGTGCTCGGTATGCGAAGGGTTTTGCCTTGACGCTGTACCCGCACTTCGTCTTATTAGTTACTTTACTCCCAAGGTATCCCTGGCGTTAAATCCCTGCAGGGCTAGGTGCGTGAAGGGTTTTGCCTTGACACTGTACCCGCGCCTGACTTATGGTTGCCGAGGTGTTCCTGGCGTTTAATCCCCTGCGGGCGCTAGGTATGTGAAGGGTTTTGCCTTAACACTGTACCCGCGCCCGACTTACAATTGGGTGCCGAGGTATGACTTTTTACGGGTGTTAGGTATGTGAAGGGTTTTGCCTTAGCACTGTACCTGTGCCCGTTTTGTAGTTGGGTGGAATGCCAAGATATTCTCGGCTACACTTCCCTGTGGGTGCTAGGTATGTGAAGGGTTTTGCCTTAACACTGTACCCGTACCCGGCTTTATAGTCGGGTTTTTTCCGGTTTCCGTTCCCTGCGGGTGCTAGGTATGTGAAGGGTTTTGCCTTAACACTGTACCCGCACCCGGCTTCAAAATTGGGTTTTTCCGGTTTCCGTTCCCTGCGGGTGCTAGGTATGTGAAGGGTTTTGCCTTAACACTGTACCCGCACCCGACTTCATAGTTGGGTATTCTTTGCCTCTGTTCCCTGCGGGTGCTAGGTATGTGAAGGGTTTTGCCTTAACACTGTACCCGCAGCCGTCTTACGGTCAACTGGATAGCCAGGGTAAGGGGTTTTTCCGCTTACTTTTCGAATCTTTTTGAATCTTTGAAATTTGAAGAGTTGGTGAAAGGATAAGAACAGTCGTCGTGCGACGGTTTCTTCTGACTGTGTCAGGACGTGCTGGAAGTTATGGTGACGTGACATTATATGGTCGTTTCAGACGCTTTTTACGGCGCGTGGGCGCGATTTTTCGGGCGCGTGGCCACAAAATTAATGGCACTCGTCCTTTCAACAGCTGTTGCCAGCTTGCCTGGTGCCACATGTCACGGTTTCATTGCACCTTCAATTTCTCTCTCCTCCGCATTAAATTCATCGCATTAATTGCGATCACTATATAAAGGGGAAGAGGGTCCTTTGTAATTCACACCTTCACTTCTTCTCTTCATCTCTAAGGCGATTTCTGGTGAATACTCCCTTATTTAGTTGAGCATTCCTCCGAAATCGTTTCTTCTTCCTCTGCAATATGTCTTCCCATGATGCTGAAGCTGTAGCCGATGATAGGAGTACTGCTGGCGAGTGCCAGTGTGCTCTACCTGTCGATCTGTACCAGTACGTCGTCAGGAAATTCATGCTTGAGTCTCTTGAGCCTGAGTTTCCTGAACCCCAGCAGACTGTGTACGATGCCCCCAGCGGCAAGATCGGGGTATATGCTGCATTCTTTGTTTATGGGAACCTTAGGTTCCCATTGACAAAGTTTGTGTACCGTGTCCTGGAGAGGCACGGTGTGCACCTGACCGAGGTGCATCCGATGGCGAATGCCAAGATTCGGCACTTCGAGTGGGTGTGCCGAATTCTGGGTATTGAGCCCTATGTGGACCGCCTGATGACCTTCTATACTTGGAGGTGCATCCAGGGGTGGTACACCCTGACAACCCGGATCAAGGGTTTGAAGATTTGCGCGACCGAGCGCAGTCTCCGATCGTGGAAGCGGGAGTTCTTCTACATTTCTGCCCGCGCCATCCCCATTGCCATGAAGTTTAAGAAGGGGCAAGCGCTTCCGAGCCTTCACGCTTCCAACTACCAGGAGGCGGAATGGTTCGCGAAGATATCTCGGGTCCAATCTCCGGTTTACCGGTTTGCGGAGTCCGGGATGGTGATGCTGGGGATGAGCCGGGTATGGAAGGAGGCGTCTCGGTTTCCCATCCTTCTCGAATACGGTTTGAACTCTATTCCTTATGGTATGTCTTGTCTTTCTTGCTGATATGAGTTTGTCTTCTAACTGTTTCTTTTCTTTCAGAGGGGAACGATTTGGAGTCGCTCCTGTACCCGCGGGAAGCTGACGGTCCCGTGCGGGTGGGTACTCGTGCTCTAGACGAGAACGAGTTGCCCATCCTGGAACAAACGGCGGATCGGTTTGTGGAGGTCTATCCGCTGGGCCACGAGATCCTAAGCCACCGACGGCCAGGTAAGGCGATACTCTATCCTCAACCCCTCAATGCTGTACCCGCTGCTGGAATTCCTGACATCCTGTCTTCTTCTGAGGAATCCGCAGATGGTCCTCCGTTGGTGCGGAAGAAGAGGGCTGCCGGCGGGAAAGGGAAGGAGAAGGTGGCCTCCACAGCTGATCCGGTGCTTCTATCTGACACCGAGTCAGATAGTGAAGAGGTGACGGGGAACCCCGGTGGTGAGAAGACCACTGCTCCGGAGGCTACGACTGTTACCTCCGGAGAACCAACGACGACGACGGTGACCGGCATCAAGAGACCGGCTCCATCGGGCTCGTCCCCGCCCGTCCGTACGTTCAGGCTCAAGAAAACCCGTAAGTACAAACATCCTTATCTTTGTAGATTTATCATTTTATAAATTTATTGAAACACTTATCTTCTTGTGTTGGCGTGGATGTTGACGCATTCCAGGGTGGAGCGCAGAGGAGTACCTCTCCGCCGATGACGGTAGGCTCGGTCAGCCTACCTGAGGCGACGACCCAGGCGCCTGCGCCTGCTTCCGCTGGATCAGTTGCTCACTCCCTTGAGCCGACTGTTCCAGCTGAGATGACGTCACCGCCGGTGGTAAGTGCGATTTTTACAGCATCTTTCACCGAGCCGGCGGTTACGATTGCTGCGGATTCTGCGGCGGCGACCACGGCGGCCGCTACTATGCCTCCGCCACCGGCAACGGCGGCCGGCCCATCAGGTACGCGCAGGGCTTCTCGCCAATCTTTGTCACCTTCCCATCTGCCCGACCTTTTGGATGGATTTCCCTTAGGTTCAGGCGATGGGTTCGGTGGCTATCGGCCTGTGATCGACCCTACAGGTGCGTAGGGTTCTTTTTGGCCTTTATATTTTTCTTCATCTTTTCCTAACTGCTTTGTTTCTTTTGCAGTGTCGGATTCCAATGAAGTGTATGTTCCGCGATGGAACATCCGCAGAGGAACAACCCTTCGTACCCCTGTGGAGTGCGTGGAATGGGCTCGCCACGCTGCTCCCCATGGTGCGTTGGGGGAAGCCATGGCTAGCTACCAGGAGGGTAGGCTAACCAATGAGCTTCGGGTTCTCCAGGCCCGGATGCAGCCGCGCGTCGAGCTGCTTTGTCATGAAAACGACAAGTTGAAAGCAGCTCGCGCCAAGGAAGTATCTCAAGCGCGGGCTCTTCGGGAGGAGAACCAACAGTTGGCCGCGGCTGCTGCGGAGAAGGAGAAGGCCTTCAAGGCCCTCGAGGTTGAGGTTCAAGCGCGACTCGAGGCCCGCTCCAAGGCTGCCCAAGCTGTTAACGAACAGCTTCGGCTGGCTAAGGAGACTGCGAGGAACGCAACCGAGAGGGCCACCAAGGCTGAAGCCGTTGCTGAGCCTTTACGCGTGGAGAATGAGGAGCTCAAGGCCAAATTAGAGGCTCTCCAACGTGCTCATGATGCCTTGGCGATGGAAGATGCCAAGAAGCTCCAAGAGATCCTGGACCAGAGGGGCGTGCTTGACCACACCGAGCGGAAGCTTAAGGGCGTTGAAGAGGCTGCTGCAAAGGAAGTGCTACTTGCCAACCTTAACAAAAGCGAAGCCGAACGCGCCCGCACCCAAGCTCAAGCCGCCCTCCAAGAAGCTCTGGTTGCCAAGGAATGGCTTCTTCGAGAAGCGTTGTCTCAGGTATGTTTAGCTTTACGTCTTCACGCTTTCCTTTGTACATAGAAAAGGTGTTTGACACTTGTATTTTCTTTGTAGGTTGTGCATCGGGTCTTCTCAGAGACTACTTACGATGTTGCCATGAGCGCAGCCCTCAACGCTTCTCATGAGGATGAGGAAAAGGCCGGCTTCCTGCTTGGTCTAGGGTTCGTTGAGAAAGGCGTCCCGCCTTCCAACTTCCCTTTGTTCGATGTGGACACCGAAGCTGCATATGACCAAGCGGTGAACCAATATGCCGCCTTCCCGCATCCGGTGGTGGAGAAAGTGAAGGAAGTCGCTGCTGCTGATGATGGACTTGCTATCCTCAAGGCTTTCCTTGAACCGCCACGCTCTACTTGATGGGGCGGGTCCAAGTAGAAGTGGTCCTGAAGCTTGATTCTGAAGATCCCTTCCTGCTGCTAGGATAGACTAGATTTTGTTTTGTAGGCGGGTAGTTACCCGGCCATTCTTGTAATATATCTTTTGTGAAATACAAATCTTTTTGTGGATAAGACTGTTATTTCCTTTGGGTTCATTGCTTTATAAACCTTATATGACTTGCATACTTAGTTTAAATTAGCGATTTCCCAAGTGTTTAGAATAAGTTAACCTTGAATGTGGTTGACAGTAGGTTGAAGTTTTGCTTCCCCCTTTGTGAGTGTGCGGATAGGACCGGCACTTGCACTTGGTAGGATGGCTAAACTCTTCCCCTTTAACTGTCCTGCGTGAAGGTCTTGTCATTTTCTGGGTTTATGCGGGTTTTGCCGCCTTCCCCACGCAACGATTCTTCACTTGATGCGGTGAATACCGGCATTAGTGTTCGAATCGACCGTTCAACGCGTGGTTGTTAATAGGTTAGTGTTCAGCTTTCCTCTACCAGGATTCATGCGGATATACCGGCACTTTCACATAGTGGGATGGCTGAACCTTTCCCCTTTAACTGACCTGCGTGAAGGTTCTGTCGTTTTTTGGGTTTATGCGGGTTTTGCCGCCTTCCCCACGCAATGACTCTTCTTGATGCGATGACTACCGGCATTAGTGTTCGAATCGACCGTTCAACGCGTGGTTGTTAATAGGTTAGTGTTCAGCTTCCTCTACCAGGATTCATGCGGATATACCGGCACTTTCACATAGTGGGATGGCTGAACCTTTCCCCTTTAACTGACCTGCGTGAAGGTTTGATGCTTTTGGGTTTGTGCGGGTTTTGCCGCCTTCCCTGCGCAACGATTCTTCACTTGATGCGGCGGATACCGGCATCTCCATGTGCAAAGTTCATAAAATATAAATGTAAAATCATCAGCTTCAATTTGAAGGAGAATCGTTTCCATTAGAAGTGGCTCTAGGCCTTTTCTTTACAAATTTGGAATTGATCTACATACGAACTGTGTAATTGAGCTCCCATTAGGCGTGGCTTGGATGGGAGCACCATCGAGCCAACATGTATCTTGTTCGGGATCTCGTTGTTTACGCAGTATGTAGTCTCCGTTGAAGCTGCGATTTTTATTCGTGCGTTTCCCCAGCTGGGGTTCACGCATCAGCCTGCTCGACGCTCACTTCGCCACAAGGTGCGCGAGTGTCCCATCCTTGACAAATGCTTCGACCAAGTCCTTTACGTCTAAGCATTCTTCAGTGTTGTGGCCTTTGGTTTTGTGAAAATCACAATACTTTCTCCGATCAGCGTTGTGGCGATGCCGGATAAACGGAGCCTTTGGCCACGGGAGCTCCTCCGTGGCGAATATCTCGGTCACACTCTTTGTGAGTGGCGTCCACCTGGAGTTCTTCTCCGGTTTCACGTTATCTCTTCCGCCCAACCGATGTTGGAAACCGGACGGGGTGTCAAAATTTACACTTGACTGCCAAATGCCCAGCTTCCGCTTTTTGTTTAATCGGGCGGTAAGGACGTTGTTTTCCCTCGTCTTCTGGGTGTAGAGGTTCGTGCTCTGTGGAAGATCTCTACCCAGTTGCCTCTCGGTTTCCGCAAAGCGTTTAGCTGCGGTCATGATGGCATCCCATGTGGATGGCATGCCATCTTTGCCCGTCAGGGTGCGGATGAGTTCCGGGTCGTTTGCGCCCTGGATGAAAGCGGCGCGAACGAGATCTTCGCTAACGTTGCCCAGGCTTAGCTTCTTCGAGTTGAAGCGAGTGATGAAGTCAGGCAAAGATTCTTCCTCCTCTCGGACGCACTTGAGGATTGTCCACTGCTCCTCAGTGTACTTTCTTTGCTGACTAAAGTGTTGGCTGAACTTCTGTTGGAAGTCTGCCCAATCGTAGATGTGGTGGACCGGCAGACGGTCGAACCACGCTCTAGCTGCCCCGACCAGCGTCATTTGGAACATATAACACCACGTGGGTTCCGTCCAGTTACTGACGGTCACCCCCGCGATGAATCTGTTCAAGTGATCGTCAGGGTCAGAAATACCATCGTACGTGCCTATGTTGGACATCTGTTTGGCACTTCTTGGGGCGATTGCTGCCGCAATGTCCCTTGCGAATTTGGATGTTCCCGCCCTTGCCGCAGTTGGCGTGAATGTTTTGGAGAAGTCCCGTGGGCTGTTGCCCACGTTTATTGGACTGAATGCTTCTCCAAAACGCCTTCTCGGTTGGGAATCCGTTTCTTTACGCTTCTCTTTCGCCCTATGACGAGGGTTCGCGTCTTCCTCGGATTCCTCCGAATCATCGTCGTATTCGAATTCTTCCACTTGTTGGAGTGAACGTAAACGTTCATCCAACTCAGCTTGGAACTCTTTTTGACGTGCTTCGGCCCACGCTTTAACCTCATCGAGTGTTTGGCAGGGGAGCCTCGTCTGTTGATTTTCTAACTGGGTATCGGTGAATCCCAGTGTCTGATTATTTACTTCACTTGCCCCGGCTTGGGTAGCTGGGGTAGTGTTCGTAAAGTTTGTGTACTCTGTATTCCCCCTTATAGTTGGGGTCATAATTACCGGAGTCTCTTGGTTACTCGGTTTTGGGACCGGAGTATCCTTAACCATCTTTCCAGAAATTTTGAAAAAACTGGAGAAAAATAAAGTTATAGCTTTATGCACGGATGGCGCCAATGAAGAAACACCAGTCGAACCCCGACAGATTACGAGTAACCTGAGGGTTAGATAGACGTTTCCCACGAGGGGTTAATTCCGGCAAGATGGTTCTTCCGATAACCTGCAAAACAGACACCGTGAGCTCGTCACTAAGAAAGAGGGGGGGTTCCTCCTTGTGACCACCCTCCGGCGTGAGAATCAGTCTATATTACTCTTTGAATATAAAAGTATATTATTAATGCTAGAGCAGTTATCAGGTAAATTATACAAGATATTAGATGATGAAATGATAATACCATTTGATGTCTTTTTATAGCCGAAGGTGGGTTTCCAAGGAGGTTTAGCCGGCCTACTACTCTGCCAACTGTGGCCTACACACGTGCTCTGCTGGTAATTGGTGGATAGGCAGCGGCTGACAGTGACCAGGCGTGCTGTTCACTTTTCCTTTTCCACCAACTACAGGCTAGGCACGTGGTATGGCAGGAGTTGGTGAGCAGGCAGCGGCTATTGGTCACAGTGCTGTGGCGTGTTGTCTGCCATGCTGCTGTCAGTGAGCTGTCGTATCGTTGGTCAGATCTTTTGTCCATACCTCGTCAGGTATCACACAAAAGATCCTCCATTATTATACGGACTGGCTCATTTAGGCGGGAGTTTTCCCCCTCCCGCATTTATGCGGGAATGTTCCCGGCTTTGCTCATTTCTTCTTCAGGTGACTACTGAATTATTATGAGTTTGAGCCTTATGCGTGTAGCCATGCTGCGCGGGTGGCCAGTCCCTAATGGCGGGTATCCGCACCTGCGGGAACAGGCGGATACTTGGAAACCATAGGGAGGCATTTCCTGCGGGACCAGCTTGCGTACCGCATGTGAGGTCGTCACAACTCTGAGCGTGGTGGGTCCTGCGGGTTTGGTAGGTCGCGGCGCAGACGTCCCTATGGTGAAGTCTGCGGGTTCAACTGCGCAGACGTCCGTTTAAGGAGTCTTGCGTGTTCAACTGCGCAGACGTCTCCTTTTAAGGAAGTCTTGCGGGTCCTAACCACCTTTGCTGGGACCTACCTCTTCACAAACCGTCCTTCACTTTTTTTCCTGCTTTCTTATTCTTATTTTACATGGGATCGAGTAATCACTAAGTCACACCCTTCTTCATATAACATATTCATTTCATTTTATTATAGTTTCTAGACTTTAATAAACTTATAATGCACATAACCTATTGAAAAAGATCGCACACCTGTATAAAATATGGTCTGTTTAGGACGATTACTTACAAACGGCTAAAAATGTAAACTTGTAGGCTAAATTTAGCATATTTGAAACACATGTCATATTTTGATCAATGTTGTAAAAGTAGGATTACAAGGCCGAGGCCGAGTACTCTCCGAGTACTCGCTACAAGGTATGTCAATGAGGCGAGTATTTGTAAATCCGCCTAGTTGCTAAGAATCGGTCAAATGTGATCAACCTCAACCAGAATCACATCTTATCGGTGAACTTGGGCCGATTTTGACTCAAAAAAATAAAACATAATTGTTATTTCAATAATATTATAGAACAAATATCATTTTTTTTAATTAATGATTAGTAATTTTTTGAATATTTTATATTTAGATATATATTTCTTTTATTTATATTGATATTCATCTATTTTGTTATAAATATTAGTAAACTTATGATATTTGACATATATATAATAACCAAATATTAATTTCTTTATATTTACCATGTCCGAGTACTCTCTGAGTACTCCCCGAGTACTCCGAGTACTTCCTCCAAGGGAGTCAGCCGCCTAACGACTTTTCAAACATTGATTTTGATTGGTCCAGACTTAGTTTTTACTTTTATCATTGCCCAAAAATTAACGGCTAAGACTTAGCCCTTTAGTCGGCTTGTCTCTCGTGATACAATCTGGTTATTTAAGTGGGTTGGTCTCCCTTTTTATGGTCTATTATTATTCAACTATGTTCGTATAACATGTAGCTTATAACTTATTTTATTGTTTTCTTTAATAAATCTGGTTCAAAGTAATAGCACTACAAGACAAAAAGCACGTGTAATTAACCTTAAACTAGAAAACTAATACTTGCAATCAAACAGCGGCGGATTCACGAAGCTTCGGAGTTTTGCAGAATGACGGTTGGCTTTAATTAAGCCAAGCCACATAAGCCGAGTAAGGAACCAGCTCGCTTAGCTGGAAGGCAGACTGTCATTGTCGTGATATTTGTTTTATTCTTTTTTGTTTGTGTTTCATTTGTGATCCTTCAAAGGGTTCATTTTATTTTGATTTACGTCTAACCTTCTTTTGTTTCCGATCAATCACAGGAATTTATTGGCGGCAAAAACAGATATAATTTTTAAGAAAATCATCATAATAACTAGGACCGGCAAAGTAGCAAATGGGTTGGGTTGGGTGGGTTTTGGTCACGCGTCAGAACGGATTTGGATCAGAACATGTTAGGGTCGGAATAGGTCGATTCAAAAGGCTGGGTTATTTTGATTCAGATCAAAATGAATCCTGTTACGCGTTAAGAAAATGAGGTATACATGTGAAAATGAATTGGATACATTGAAAACAAAATATAGAAACTCGACAACCTTTTTGTGTACAAGTTCTTTTTGGAATAGGACGCATTTTTGTTTTTGTGTACAAGTATAAACAAAAAAGAAAATAACTTATGATATTCGATATATTTTGATGATGTAAGAACATATGAAGTAAATATGTAAAATAATTGAGTGTGTTGTGTGATTATGGAGATAAATATTGTTGGACATGAAAGCTGACATATATATCCGCAGTTATTCGTATAATTTTCTCTTAATTTTTTCTTTCATATAGTCTTGATAGATTATAGACAATCGAAACCAATATTAAAATCAAACTTTGGTTATAAACTTGATGGTATAGAAGTGAGCTTGCAAATTAAACCAAGTATTGAATTGAATAAAAACAATTAAAAAAAACTAAGCTTAATGTTGGACATAACATCTTATCGCCTCCCGTGATCACATCTCGCCTAAGTAGTTGCTTGTAAAATGTGATTGCCGGATCAATGGAGGGTCCCAAATAAAAAATGAGACTCAGGGCCATCCCTAAGAATCCTCCAAAATCCAAGGGTGGGCGGGGTGAGCAGCAATCGCCCACCTGCGCCTCCTCCGAGTTGGCCTAATGAGACCGAAACAATGTAACACATAAAAATATGAAAAAAGAAAAATCAAAAAACACTATGAATGGGTGATTGTGTGGGGTGCATTTTGCATAAATAACGAAAGAATATATGGAATCCAAGAAAATGGGACAGATCTCAGGCTAGGGAAATCAATTGTCAACACACATTACATACATGTTAAGTATAACTATTGTAACACTTTTGAGGGCAATATTTGATTATTAAGTGTTTAACTAACAATAATCATTAATTAAAACCAAAAAGAAAATCATATATAAATATATATATGCAGTTATCAGCAAATTAGAAAGGAAATGGTTGCTTCTCAAGTTGGGATCTAACACAAGTGACTGATACATTCTTTTCTTTCATCCTATGATTAAAGTCCCACTCCTATGTTCTGCCCCCATGTGTTTCCCAATATTACATAGACAATATCTTTGTCCTTATAATACCAATAAAACAGAATATTGGTCCACTGCATGTGTTTTTCTAGCTGCTCTCTTGGTTGATAAGCCTGATCTATCTCTAATGATACCCAATACCATTATACCAGCCTTTATCCGACCATTTATCGTCTTAAGTAGCTGGCCATCACTATACCGGGCCTTTCTTAATTTGTCATCAACAAGGTATGTGGGTTCACGCTTCATAACATACTCCAAACACTTTAGATTTTTTTATTGGTTATATATCGCTTATAAGGCTAAGTGGCAAACAAACCAACTAAAGTCCTTCATAACATCGAACCGTTTAGTATTTGTATAATAGCGAGTCATTGTTGAGTAGTACTACTGGGTTTGACAAACCCCACCCAACTCTAAACTCGACTGTAGGTCGAGTGGGTGTAATCTTGGCTAACACATTACTATGGTCGTGGTTGACATGGTGGCAAGGCATATGATAAACAGTCAGCTTCGGTGTCAAACACTTAGTAATACTTGTTTTTGTCACACCCTCAAAATCCACTAACGGAGTTTTACCGTCAGAGGGTGTGAACTAACAGGATCGGAATCATTAGTTATAATCAAACCATAAGTAAAGTTTTCAAACCACGAAAACATTTAAGTGTAAATAAGTGCGGAAGCGTAAAATCATAAACCAAGTGTTGCGTCACGCTGGACGATTTAAAAACCCAATTAATATCAGTTTAAAAACAAGTTTGCATAAACAATAGAGTTCAAGGTAATGCATGATCCTATACCGCGCGCCCGCCTCGACTACCTGAGAATAACATACTAAAAGTGTCAACACGGGGTTGGTGAGTTCACAAGTTTATATAAATAAAGCGTTTGCGTTTGCGTTATCAGATAATGTTAAATCAATTATATATCTATAGGTAGCTAGCCTATAAAGCAAGTATTACTAAGTGTTCGACACCGAAGCTGACTGTTTATCAATTGCCTTGCCACCAGGTCTATCCAGACCATGGTAAATGTGTTAGCCAAGATTACACCCGCTTGACCTCCAGTCGAGTTTAGCGTTGGGTGGGGTTTGTCAAACCCAGTAATACAACTCAACAGTGACTCGCTATTATCCAATACTAAACGGTTCGATGTTATGAAGGACTTTAGTTGTTTCGTTTGCCACTTAGCCTTTACAAGTGATATATAACTAAATAACAAAATCTAAAGCATTTTGGAGTATGCATTCTTCCCCAAGTAAAAGCGTTTAAAAGAGTAAAAGGGGAACGTGAAACTCACTGTTTGCGAAGAACTCAAAAACAAGTCAATCAAGAGATGCGCGTCACAGAAAATCCTCACTAGCATTCTAAAACAAGAATGAGATTTTCTAAGTATTCGAACTATTATTGAGTCTCTTGACTCGGCACATAATACCTATGCACAAGATACGTTTCGTGTTTCGTTTGTGAATTGTGTGTGACTCAACAAACACATTTGTGATATGTTACATGCGTGAATGACTACTTATGTGTCAAGTATTAATATTGTACATTACTAGCAATCAATTTGGTCAAAAACGTAGCAATTATTTAACAACAAGCATGTTTCATGTATTTTCACATAGTTCAGCAGCTAGTTTTATCAAGACAGAATTCTACTTGAAAGATTACTCTATTAAATAGATCATAGCATATCAATTAATTCACCAAAAATCGTCACAAAAGCACACATGAGTTAGGTTTCCAGAACTATTTTTATTGTATTTTTATTCCACATAGTTTACTCACAAAGACCAAAACATTACAGCAAACTCACAGCAGTCAAAATCATGCGCAATAGAACGATATTTATTATTACCGTTAAATGAAAAATCCAATTAATGCAAGACCAATTAGTTTAGGTTCTTAACTCAACATGTTAACTTCCAGAAGTGGAACCAACCCATTTGGTCTTGTAGTTCATGAGATATGATAATTACAAAACAGCCTAACAGCAGGTCTCACAATTCAGACTTGCACTTCAGTTTTGTAAAATAATAAAAGTTAACTTTTACTCGTCCAAAAATTACAAACTTAGACTTTAGAGAAACTAGACTCAACCTAGTACACTGTAGTGTTAACAATCTCGACCAATTACCACATTAACATTTAGTTACAGTTGTCTAAACATAACTTACAATCTGTCCAGTACCAGTTTTGACCTTTGATCACATTTAAATCGTTTGAGTAACCAAAACACTTCCAAATTAGGCGTGGTTGGGTTTTCTGAAAACTAGACTCAGAGCACTACCTTTTAGACTCATAATTAATCCAGTTTGGTTTTATATTTAACAAGTTACACGTCGTTCAAGTTTAGTTATCTCTGCTGTCAAAACTCAGCAAGCACACACAATCGTCTAGCATGCATCCTAAGCATACGACATATCCTCAAACATGCAATAAACATAATTATCCATAAAAATCAATAGTAACCCTCTAGGGTTTACAGACAATCAATGATTTAACATTCTTTCACCGTTCAAAATCACATATGATCATCTAAATCAATAACCAACGCATAATCAATCATCATCTAATCCATACCAAGCATAAGAACACTTAATACATGATTTACAAAGTTAGGGTTTCATGTTTATACCTTAAAAACACAGAAAAAACCAAGAGAAAGGTGAGAGATTCTTAGAAACGAGTGCGGGATGCTCCGATTATGAAGAACCAAGACAAAACGGGAGGGATATGGTGGTGGTGGTGGCTGCCGTCGCAAAGAATGAGAGGGAGGGGGAGGGGCCGATCGTATGAGAGGGAGAGGGAGGGAGTTAGGGTTTTGTATTATTAATAATAATAATATGTTACACCAAGGCCCCTCAACTTCTAATTATTACTTTTCTAGCATAAGTAACTTGTTTGCATCTTGAGTTAATGTTTTATCCAATATTATCAAATAGCACATAAGCCTAACACATAATTATCAAATAATTATTGTTTGGATGTTGTTCATTTATTCACCAAAGGTTTGCGTCAACTCGTTTGCGTTTCGGTGCAATCCCGAAAGACTACATATGTAGCAATTGTCAAGCGTCATTTAAAACCCTAGTTTAAATGTAATGAGATGTGCGTTATTTGACGATTTTGGATTAACGGAGTTAACCTGAAATTGACGAGTGTCACATCATTCCCATGTTGAAAGAATTTTCGTCCCGAAAATTTGAGTTAAGTCGCGATGGATGTCTGAAAAGTAAAAAAAAAATTTCAGTTTGTCATATCATCCCTTAGTAGAAAGAAATTTCGTCCCGAAATTTAATTCATACCTCTGGTGATTTCTGACGGTTTGACGGCTTTCGCGGTTTTCGGTGTTTGGTCAACCCTTTAAAAAGGTGAGGATACTTTTTCATCATTTGATCCTCGCGTTCCCACGTGAACTCCGGTCCACGTCTCGAGTTCCAACGAACCTTAACGATTGGAATTCTGCTGTGCTTGAGTGTTTTGGTTTCCCAATCCAAAACTTCGACTGGTTCTTCAATGAAGCATAGCTGTTCATCAACTTGCAACTCATCCAAAGGGACTGCTTGGGTTTTATCGGAAAGGCATTTATTCAAATTGGATACATGGAATACATTGTGTACGCTACTGAGTTCCGTTGGTAGATCCAGTCGGTACGCCACCGAACCGATACGCTCAGTTATCCGGTAAGGGCCAACGTACCGTGGATTGAGTTTGTTTCGCTTTCCAAAGCGAACCACACCTTTCCATGGTGAGACTTTGAGTAAAACTTGGCCGTTCACTTGAAATTCAAGAGGATTTCGGCGCTTGTCGGCGTAACTCTTTTGGCGATCTCGTGCTGCTTCCATGCGGTTTCGGATTTGAACAATCTTTTCAGAGGTTTCAAGTACTAGTTCTGGACCAGTGATTTGGCTATCACCCACCTCTGCCCAGCAGAGAGGTGATCGACACTTTCGTCCGTACAACGCTTCAAACGGCGCTGCTTTAATGCTTGCGTGGTAGCTGTTATTATACGAAAACTCTGCCAAAGGCAAGTGAGGTTCCCAACTTTTTCCGAAATCAAACACGCATGCACGCAACATGTCCTCCAAGGTCTGAATGGTGCGCTCACTTTGCCCATCCGTCTGAGGATGGTATGCTGTGCTCATATCAAGACGGGTGCCTAGCGCGCTCTGTAGTGACTTCCAAAAGTGCGAAGTGAAACGGGAATTTCGATCAGATATGATGGAGACAGGCACTCTGTGTCTTGACACTACTTCTTTCATGTAGACGCGAGTCAGTGTTTCCATTTTGTCCGATTCCTTGATTGCTAAGAAGTGTGCAGACTTAGTCAACCGGTCAACGATCACCCAGATGGTATCGTATCCCATCGGTGTTTTGGGTAATCCCGTGATGAAATCCATTGAAATGTGTTCCCATTTCCACGTTGGAAGTTCCGGTTGTTGTAGCAGACCAGATGGTTTCTGATATTCTATTTTGACTCTTGCACAAGTCAAGCATTTGCTCACGTAGGTGGCAATGTCGGCTTTCATGTTTGGCCACCAGTAAAGTGCTTTCAGGTCATGGTACATTTTATTTGAGCCAGGGTGGATGGAATATCGGGACTTGTGTGCTTCGTCTATCACTAGAGTTCTCAACTCTCCGTATCGAGGGACCCAAATCCGGTTTTCGAAATATCGGACCCGTCCGATTTGGTTTCAAGTTGCTTGTTCATGCCTTGCATGAGTTCTGATGGGAGATTATCGTCTTTCAAGGCTTCGAGTTGCGCATCGCGAATCTGATCGGGTAAGTTGGCATGAATCGTGAGTTGTAATGCTCGCACTCGCCTAGGTTTATCGGTTTCTTTCCTGCTGAGAGCATTGGCCACTACATTGGCCTTGCAAGGGTGGTACTTGATTGCACAATCATAATCCTTAAGCAGCTCGACCCAACGACGCTGTCGCATGTTCAGCTCCTTCTGATCGTAGATATGTTGGAGACTCTTGTGGTCGGTGTAAATGGTAAACTTGGTACCGTACAAGTAATGCCTCCATATCTTAAGAGCAAACACCACAGCTCCGAGTTCCAAGTCATGGGTTGTGTAGTTCTTCTCGTGAATCCGTAGTTGTCGAGAGGCATAGGCTATAACTTTCTCGAGTTGCATCAGCACGCAACCGAGACCTTGTATCGATGCGTCACAATGTACCTCAAAATTTTCTGTTCCCTCGGGAAGGGCTAGGATAGGGGCGCTACAGAGTTTGGTTTTCAACAGTTGAAAAGAGGATTCTTGCGCGTCACCCCAATTGTACTTAGTACCCTTGTGAGTCAAAGCAGTGAGGGGTTGAGCAATCTTTGAAAATCCCTCGATGAAACGTCGGTAGTAGCCAGCCAGTCCTAGGAATTGTCGCACCTCAGTCGGAGTCTTAGGTGCTTCCCAGTTTTTGATGGCTTCTACCTTGCGGGATCGACATGGATACCATTCTCATTGATCACATGTCCTAAGGAGTGAACCCCGCGATGCCAAAATTCGCATTTCGAGAGTTTAGCGTACAGTTGTTCCTTCTTCAGTAAATCTAAGATCAATCTCAGGTGTTCTTCGTGGTCGGTCTTGTCCTTGGAGTAGACGAGGATATCATCAATAAAAACAATCACAAACTTGTCGAGGTACGCCTTGCATACTCGATTCATGAGATCCATAAATACGGCTGGTGCGTTGGTTAAGCCAAAAGGCATAACCGAAAACTCGTAGTGACCGTACCGAGTTCTGAAAGCCATCTTAGAAATATCTTCTTCGCGCATTCTTAATTGATGGTAACCAGATCTTAGATCGATCTTCGAGTAGTAACTCGATCCTTGTAGCTGGTCGAACAGATCATCAATTCGGGATAAGGGATAACGGTTCTTGATCGTCACCTTGTTCAGCGCTCGGTAGTCGAAGCACATGCGGAAAGTCCCGTCCTTCTTTCGAACAAATAAGACAGGAGCTCCCCATGGTGATGAGCTGGGTCGGATAAAACCTTTATCCAACAAATCTTGTAATTGCGTGGACAACTCTTGAAGCTCCGCCGGTGCGAGTCGATACAGGGCTCGTGCTATGGGTGCTGCACCGGGGGCCAATTCGATTTGGAACTCGACTTGTCGAATAGGTGGGAGTCCAGGAAAATCCTCCAGGAAAACTTTCGGAAAATCTCGCACAATCGGTATGTCTTCGATTTGTTTCTCCTCCGCGGGTTTCTCGACAATATGGGCTAAAATTTCCGGATGACCCTTTCGTAAATATTTTTGCGCCTTCATGAGAGTGATGATGCTGGTGGTCATGCCGCTCTTCTCGCCCTGGATCGAAATGATCTCGCTGGAAGGGGTAGTGATTTGGACTATCTTGTCGTGACATATAATCTTCGCTCGGTTCTCGGATAACCAGTCCATGCCGACAACGACATCGAAACTACCAAGTGCAAAAGGTATGAGGTCGATATCAAAAGTATGACCCGACAGTTTCAACTTACATCCCGCTAGTACATGAGTTGTTTTTATAGGCTTACCGTCGGCTAATTCAATAGGAAACTTAGCATCTAACGGGGTTGGAGTTAAGCTAAGATTTTACTAAAGGCTTTCGATACAAAACTCCTATCAGCTCCAGTGTAAAACAAAACAGAAGCAAAACAGTCGTTCACATGAAACTTACCGGTCACCACATACGGATCGCTGCGGGCCTGGCCCGACCCAATGACGAAAGCTCTACCTTTACCACTGCTTCCGCCACGCTGCTCGCCTCCATTGTTCTCATTCTGCTTTAGTTTGGGCAATCCTTCTTGAAATGACCCTCTTAACCACACTCGAAACACCCTTTAGTTGCCATAGGTTGTTTAGGAGCACCCTTTGCCGCTAGGTCTCCCCTACATTCCTTGGCCTGATGACCCATTTTTCCGCATCTCAGACATTTGATACGGTCGCCTGGCCCAGCATGGTGATAGTTACACTTGTTGCATTTCGGGTGTTTCCCAGCATAGCCACTCGAACCCTGCCCGCCACCGTTGTTGTTATTGTTGGGACCCTGATTATTGAAGCTCCGAGTGAGTTCGGGCTTACGGTAGTGTTGTTGCTGTGGGAGGTTCGAGGATGAGGACCTGGTGTTGTCAAATTTCCTCTTTCCATTACTCGGGTTGTTGTTGTTGTCAGTGCTCGGGTTATCACGGGTTTTAGAGGTTGAACCTCTAGGTGGTAACGCACCTTGTGCCACTGCCTGGTCCGTCAGTTTGTGAGCTAATCGGATCACTTGTTGAATTGTAGGCGTTTGGAAGACGTCACCATACCTTGAATTTGTGGCACCAACCCATCGATATATATCTCGATCCTCTTACTTGGCGGGTCTACCATCCGTGGACACATCACTGCTAGCTCGTGAGAACGGGTGGTGTAGGCTTCAATCTCGGAACCCACCATTTTCAACGACCAAAACTCAGATTCCAACTTCGCGATTTCCTCTCTAGGACAGTATTCTTCCCGCATAATATTCTTGAACTCTTCCCAGTTCATAGCGTTCTTCAATTCCAATCCAAGAATTTGCACATTGGAGTTCCACCAAGTGAGAGCAGAATCTTCAAGTGTTCCAGCAGCAAATTTGACCCTACTGGCGTGTGGACAGTTACACATCTCAAAAGCTGACTCGGCCTTTTCAGCCCAACGCAGGAAACCTATGGCTCCCTCAGTGCCCTTAAACGAATTGGGCTTGCAATCTAGGTAGTTCTTGAAAGTTCACATTCCAGTTGGACCTCTGGCTTGATTTGAACATGTGCGGCTAGAGTTGCCGCCGCATGGTCATTCAACAGGGTTTGGAGTTCTGCTGCTGTTAAGTTGATGTTATCGCGACCGTGTCCAGCGTTTCTTCCAGCCATTTCCTAGAATCACAGCATAAAATGTCAGACATGAATTCTCGGTTTCATATGCAACACACCATACATGTAATAAAAAGATAGGTAAGAAAGAAAAAATAAAAGAAGCAAACATCACATCACAACCATATAATAATCCAAATAATAATTCATGATTAAAACATTGTATTCGCTACAAAGTATTTAAAACCAATCCTTAAAATCACAGAAAATAATAGTTTGGATGGAGACAACCCTACCATCTAGGTGTTATCATCCTTAGATGTCATCGTCTGAGGACACCTCTGAGTGTGCCTCTGGCTCAGCAGGTTCTTCCTCCGGTTCCTCTTCGGGTTCCTCCTCGGGATCCTCCTCAGGTTCTTCCTCAGGTTCTGCTGCGTTCTGAGCAATTTGCTTCTGTAAAATATCGCATCGCTCTAGAGCTATCTCCGTCCGGGATTTCGCCACAAAGAGTTGCTCTTGCAAATCGATCATCTCTGCTTGCATTTTTCTCATAATCTTCATCTGCTGATCATTAGTATTCCTGCATTTCCTTCATAGCCGCTGTCAGGCGGGAAATTTCCTCCCTAGCTTCGGTTCATCTCTCATTAATCTGGAAACGTTCGCTCTCGCTGAGCGCATAAAACCCACGTCACGTTCTAAACAAGAAACAACAGCTGCGAGAACTCTCTCTATAGGTTCGGTTATGGGTGGTAGGGTGTTGGGATAAGCAGGGCGACTCGGGTGAGGTAGTGGGGAACTTGTTCGCGATAAACCATACGCCTAATCAGACTCGGGTACCAATCCCAGCTGACGTCGTCGTCGTACAATGCCTCCAGACAGGCGATACCTCTTCGGTGCAGGGGCTTCTAGTTCGGGACTACTCGGGGTGGCGATGAGTTAGGTAGCTGCGGTTCCTTTCCATGAGCATGAGTCACCTGATCAGATGATGATCATGGTGGCGTCGACATCCTACAGGTAAGTCATGTATGCGCACGTATGAGCGAATGAGGTAAAGAGATATAGATAACGAAAGGCTAAATAAAACATATATGCAGTGCGTATAATTATAACTCCGTTAGTGGATTTTGAGGGTGGTGACAGATTGGTATCAGAGCCATTGGTTATAGCGAACTAGAATTGCATGCATACTAGACTATAACCGCAACGACCCATTAGTTATAATTATACGCACTGCATATGTTTTTATTTACCCTTTCGTTATCTATATCTCTTTACCTCATTCGCTCATACGCGCGCATACACGACTTACCTGTAGGGATGTCGACGCCACCATCATCATCATCTGACCAGGTGACTCATGCTCATGGAAAGGAACCGCAGCTACCTAACTCATCGCCACCCCCGAGTAGTCCCGGAACTAGAAGCCCCTGCACGGAAGAGGTATCGCCTGCTGGAGGCATGTACGACGACGACGTCAGCTGGGATTGGTACCCGAGTCTGATTAGGCGTATGGTTTATCGCGAACAAGTTCCCCCACTACCTCACCCGAGTCGCCCTGCTTATCCAACACCCTACCACCCATAACCGAACCTATAGAGAGAGTTCTCGCAGCTGTTGTTTCTTGTTTAGAACGTGACGTGGGTTTTATGCGCTCAGCGAGAGCGAACGTTTCTGGATTAATGAGAGATGGAACCGAGGATAGTGAGGAAATTTCCCGCCTGACAGCGGCTATGAAGGAAATGCAGGAATACTAATGATCAGCAGATGAAGATTATGAGAAAAATGCAAGTAGAGATGATCGATTTGCAAGAGCAACTCTTTGTGGCAAAATCCCGGACGGAGATAGCTCTAGAGCGATGCGATATTTTCAGACGCAAATTGCTCAGAACGCAGCAGAACCTGAGGAGGAACCCGAGGAAGATCCCGAGGAGGAATCCGAAGAGGAACCGGCTGAGTCAGGGGCACACTCAGAGTTGTCCTCAGACGATGACATCTAAGGATGATAACACCTAGATGGTGGGGTTGTCTCCATCCAAACTATTATTTCAATGATTTTAAGGATTGGTTTTAAATACTTTGTAGCGAATACAATGGTTTTAATCATGAATTATTATTTGAATTATTATATGGTTGTGATTTGATGTTTGCTTCTTTTATTTTTCTTTCTTACCTACCTTTTGTTACATGTATGGTGTGTTGCATATGAAATCGAGAATTCATGTCTGACATTTTATGCTATGATTCTAGGAGATGGCTGGAAGAAAAGCTGGCATGGTCGCGGTAACATCAACCTAACCGCAGCAGAACTCCAAACCCTATTGAATGACCATGCGGCGGCAGCTTTAGCTACACATGTTCAGAATCAAGCCGGAGGCCCAGCTGGAGCCTGTACTTTCAAGAACTACCTGGATTGCAAGCCCAACTCGTTTAAGGGCACTGAGGGAGCCATAGGTTTCCTGCGTTTAGCAGAGAAGGCAGAGTCAGCTTTCGAGATGTGTAACTGTCACCCGCCAGCAAGGTTAAGTTCGCTGCTGGGACACTGGAGGATTCTGCCCTCACTTGGTGGAACTCCAATGTGCAAATTCTTGGGTTGGATTTGGCGAACGCTATGAACTAGGAAGAGTTCAAGAATATGATGCGGGAAGAGTATTGTTCTAGAGAGGAAATCGCGAAGTTGGAATCTGAATTTTGGTCGTTGAAAATGGTGGGTTCGAGATTGAAGCCTACACCACCCGTTCCCATGAGCTAGTAGTAATGTGTCCACGGATGGTAGACCCGCCGAGTAAGAGAATCGAGATATATATCGATGGGTTGGTACCACAAATTCAGGGTATGGTGACGTCTTCCAAACCGGCTACAATTCAACAAGTGATCCGATTAGCTCACAAACTGACGGACCAGGCAGTGGCACAAGGTGCGTTACCACCTAGAGGTTCAACCTCTAAAACCCGTGATAACCCGAGCACTGACAACAACAACAACAACCCGAGTAATGGAAAGAGGAAATTTGACAACACCAGGTCCTCATCCTCGAACCTCCCACAGCAACAACACTACCGTAAACCCGAACTCACTCGGAGCTTCAATAATCAGGGTTCCAACAATAACAACACGGTGGCGGGCAGGGTTCGAGTGGCTATGCTGGGAAACACCCGAAATGCAACAAGTGCAACTATCACCATGCTGGGCCAGGCGACCGTATCAAATGTCTGAGATGCGGAAAAAATGGGTCATCAGGCCAAGGAATGTAGGGGAGACCTAAGCGGCAAAGGGTGCTCCTAAACAACCTATGGCGACTAAAGGGTGTTTCGAGTGTGGTCAAGAGGGTCATTTCAAGAAGGATTGCCCCAAACTAAAGCAGAATGAGAACAATGGAGGCAGCAGCGGTGGTGGAAGCAGTGGTAAAGGTAGAGCTTTCGTCATTGGGTCGGCCAGGCCCGCAGCGATCCGTATGTGGTGACCGGTAAGTTTTCCTTGTGAACGACTGTTTTGCTTCTGTTTTGTTTGACACTGGAGCTGATAGGAGTTTTATATCGGAAGCCTTTAGTAAACTCTTAGACTTAACTCCAACCCCATTAGATGCTAAGTTTCCTGTTGAATTAGCCGACGGTAAGCTTATAGAAACAACTCATGTACTAGTGGGATGTAAGTTTAAACTGTCGGGTCATACTTTTGATATCGACCTCATACCTTATGCACTTGGTAGTTTCGATGTCGTTTGTCGGCATGGACTGGCTATCTGAGAACCGAGCGGAGATTATATGTCACGACAAGATAGTCTACATCACTACCCCTTCCGGCGAAATCATTTCGATCCAGGGGCGAGAAGAGCGGCATGACCACCAGCATCGTCACCCTCATGAAGGCGCAAAAATATTTACGAAAGGTCATCCAATACTTTTAGCCCATATTGTCGAGAAACCGGCGGAGGAGAAGCGAATCAAAGACATACCGATTGTGTGAGATTTTCCGGAAGTTTTCCCGGAGGATTTGCATGGACTCCCACCTATTCGACAAGTCGAGTTCCAAATCGAATTGGCCCCCGGTGCAGCATCCATAGCACGAGCCCCGTATCGGCTCGCACAGGCGGAGCTTCAAGAGTTGTTCACTCAATTACAAGATTTGTTGGATAAAGGTTTTATCCGACCCAGCTCATCACCATGGGGAGCTCTGTCTTATTTGTTCGAAAGAAGGACGGGACTTTCCGCATGTGCTTCGACTACCGAAAACTGAACAAGGTGACGGTTAAGAACCGTTATCCCTTACCCCGAATATGATGATTTCTTTCGACCAGCTGCAAGGATCGAGTTACTACTTGAAGATCGATCTGAGATCTGGTTACCATCAATTAAGTGGTGCGCGAAGAAGACATTTCAAAGACGGCTTTCAGGTACGGTCACTACGAGTTTTCAGTTATGCCTTTTGGCTTAACCAACGCACCAGCCGTATTTATGGATCTCATGAACAGAGTATGCAAGGCGTACCTCGACAAGTTTGTGATTGTTTTTATTGATGATATCCTCGTCTACTCAAGAACAAGACCGACCACGAAGAACACCTGAGGTTGATCTTAGAATTACTGAAGAAGGAACAACTGTACGCTAAACTCTCGAAATGCGAATTTTGGCTTCGCGAGGTTCACTTCTTAGGACATGTGATCAATGAGAATGGAATCCATGTCGATCCCGGCAAGGTAGAGGCCATCAAAACTGGGAAGCACCTAAGACTTCCGACTGAGGTGCGACAATTCCTAGGACTGGCCGGCTACTACCGGCGTTTTATTGAGAGATTTTCAAAGATTACTCAACCACTCACCGCATTGACACATAAGGGTACTAAGTACAATTGGGGTGACGCACAAAGAATCCGCCTTCCAAAGATAAAAACCAAACTCTGTAGCGCCCCTATCCTAGCCCTCCCCGAGGGAACGGATAATTTTGAGGTGCATTGTGACGCATCGATACAGGGTCTCGGTTGCGTGTTGATGCAACTCGAGAAGGTTATAGCCTATGCCCTCGACAACTACGGATCCATGAGAAGAACTACACGACCCATGACCTGGAACACGGAGCTGTGGTGTTTGCTCTTAAGATATGGAGGCATTACTTATACTGGTACCAAGTTTTACCATTTACACCGACCACAAGAGTCTCCAGCATATCTACGATCAGAAGGAGCTGAACATGCGACAGCGTCGTTGGGTCGAGCTACTTAAGGATTATGACTGTGCCATCAAGTACCACCCTGGCAAAGCCAATGTAGTGGCCGATGCTCTCAGCAGAAAAGAAACCGATTAAACCTAGACGAGTGCGAGCATTGCAACTCACGATTCACGCCAACTTACCCGATCAGATTCGTGATGCTAAACTCGAAGCCTTGAAGACGATAATCTCCCATCAGAACTCATGCGAGGCATGAACAAGCAACTTGAAACCAAATCGGACGGGGTCCGATATTTCGAAAACCGGATTTGGGTCCCTCGATACGGAGAGTTGAGAACCCTAATGTTGGACGAAGCACACAAGTCCCGATATTCCATCCACCCTGGCTCGGATAAAATGTACCATGACCTAAAGGCACTTTACTGGTGGCCAAACATGAAAGCCGACATTGCCACCTACGTTAGCAAATGCTTGACTTGTGCAAGAGTCAAAGTGGAATATCAGAAACTATCTGGTCTGCTACAGCAACCGGAACTTCCAACATGGAAATGGGAACACATTTCCATGGATTTCATCACGGGATTACCCAAAACACCGACGAGATGCGATACCATCTGGGTGATCGTTGACTGGTTGACTAAGTCTACACACTTCTTAGCAATCAAGGAATCAGACAAAATGGAAGGACTGACTCGCATCTATATGAAAGAAGTAGTGTCTAGACACGGAGTGCCTGTCTCAATCATATCTGATCGAGATTCCCGTTTCACTTCGCACTTCTGGAAGTCACTACAGAGTGCGCTAGGCACCCGCCTTGATATGAGCACAGCATACCATCCTCAGACGGATGGGCAAAGTGAGCGCACCATTCAGACCTTGGAGGACATGTTGCGTGCATGCGTGATGGATTTCGAAAAAAGTTGGGAACCTCACTTGCCTTTGGTAGAGTTTTCGTATAATAACAGCTACCACTCAAGCATTAAAGCAGCGCCGTTTGAAGCGTTGTACGATGAAAGTGTCGACCACCTCTCTGCTGGGCAGAAGTGGGTGATAGCAAATCACTGGTCCAGAATTAGTACTTGAAACCTCTGAAAAGATTGTTCAAATCTGAAACCGCATGGCGAGCAGCACGAGATCTCCAAAAGAGTTACGCCGACAAGCGCCGAAAGCCTCTTGATTTCAAGTGAACGACCAAGTTTTACTCAAAGTCTCACTTTGGAAAGGTGTAGTTCGCTTCGGAAGGCGAAACAAACTCAATCCACGATACGTTGGCCCCTACCGGATA